>NC_090280.1:12437575-12740606 GCF_037392515.1 Haliotis asinina
AAAGCGGCCATTGTGTTGTAAGATTTGCAAATTGTCAACAGAGGACGATGTCGTATTTGCCAGTCAGTAGCAAGATCATTATCAATTTTAGTGATATCGATTAAAAGCAGATGTTTGAAAGAGATATATTTTACTGCCAAGAAAGAAAGGTTTTAATTAGTATGTTTTAAAATATATTCAAGCGCTGTTCATTTGGCATTTCTGTTATGGTTAATAATTTGCCGAGACAAAAGGTACAAGAAATCACTTCAGAACCAGCAAACTATAACACTGAAAAATCTAAAATTTTCGATAATATGTATTGAGCAAACAAGAGCAAGATACAAATATTCACAACAGAGGTTTCATGTACAATGCAAATGAGTCAAATCTAAAGTAACTATAATGGGTCACAGATATAATATCAACTCACCAAAGTCTTGGTTTGAGAGTGAGAAACAGTGATACTGAATGTAACGAGGTGAGCAGTCAGGCAGCGGTCATGTAGGTCAAGCACTGACAAAGTCATGCAGATTGATGTTGGCCGAATGAGAACCTTCTCGTAGTCTCCCGGAAGTAAAAAAAACAGTCAAAAGAGGCAAATCTAGAGCGCTTACTTAAAGGCCTGCAGCTAAAATATTAATAGCACTGAACATAAGATACGAAACGTGACCCATAGTAACTATCACTCAAAACTCTAAACTTGTGACCTATATTAATTATCACTTAATCAACAATACAATTTACAGAAAATACACTCTCGTAACATTTGCTTCTGCTCTGAAAATACAACTGTTGCATGGTACTCTAGCAGAGATTGTTCTGGATCCATTGACACTGGCACAAGTAACAGCGCCACCATCCATCTGTAAATGCGGACATGTATGTATTATATTTACTCTGCAATTGTTATACTCTTGTTTATATCTAAATGCATTTGTTTCTGATCTTTTAACACTTTGTCAGTGTTAGGTCAAGTTGTGGTCTCAGTAACTGCTGAGGAGAAGAAAGAATACAGGATGGAGATGTACTTTCCAGCTCAATGTCGGCAGTGGAAATATCTGGTAACTTAATTCTGAGCCCAAGAGTCAGATCGAGAGATGATTTCTTAGTGCGTTACAGAGGGGATTGGAGACACAGTTAAAGGCAGCATTAGATTTGTTAGAATATAGTTTTGTAATCGCCAGCACACAAAGTCAGATACCGATTAGGTGCCTGACTTAGAGGGTGTGGGTTCGAATCCTGGATGGGACACAACCCAAAAAGGTACTAGAATTTGTACTTTATTAAAAAAGTGTAATCCCAAATATGACGTATGCTAGACCAATGCAGTCGGCAAACTTGTGCGAGTGTTTTGAACCGTTCCATACACTTGCACAACTCGATATGCCCGGTAGCGAGAAATCGCGACCTGTGATGATTTTATTAGGTGACGACAGGGCGATTTGTGATGATGATTTAGGTGACGATAAGGATCTCACTGAGACCCCATCGCTACTAGGCATTTTTGCAGTCGTACGTCAGTCACAAGCCCAGTGTAAACATGATATAAGGTTCGCCCAGGTTGTTGGGTTCAAACAGATTGTAGGGCTCACGCAAACGGTAGGTTTTGCACAGGCCGTTGATTGATTCCACGTCTGTGCCTAAGCTTATACCACCCTCCTAGTAATATCTTCCACGAAGTCATATAGGCTGAAGGATTCTGCATGGAGCGTCCAACGTCGATGAGGTACAATGGCTGCTGACTGCTCCGTGGTCGTTGGTGATGAGGTACATGTACCGTTCGCGAAGACTATAGGGTTATCAGATGACTGCTATTGTAGATGGTATCAATGAACACCTTTGAGGGTTCGTTTGGGTGATGAAGGAGAGAGTGAGGACAGCTTCATGTGGATGCGTTTTGGGGGAGGATGCGAGGTGTGATAAGGGAGGGAACTCCATTCAGGGAGCTGAAAGGCATTCGCGTTTCCACTTAACTGTCGATGGGGAATGAAAATAAGCAATATAACACGAGGCAGGCTAAGGAACAATAAATAAGTAACATACATATTTAAGCTTATTTGTATACTTAATGGGTGTAACTACACCAGCTGTCATTGGAAAGGGCTTACTAAAAAGCTGAAAGCTAAGTAGCTAGACCTTCAAAATGGTTTTACTATTTCGTATGATCTGCTGTATCCACAACCATCATGTTAAACGTGATAAAAAGCCCCAACACCTACAGCTGCTGTTATGGCTGCTACTTTCCACAGTTCTACTGATCTTGCTTACATTTGACCAGCAGTTCCACCGTCTGACTGACAGGTTCCATGGTGTTGTTAGTGGCGGTACAGGAATAGTTCCCTCTCTGTCTACAGTCAGCGGACCCCAGTCTGTATGTTGCTGTCAGGGAGTTATCTGACCTTGTCAACTCCTCAGATCTATTCATCAACCGGATAACTGACCTTGGATTCCCAGCATCATCCAACTCACATTTGAAGGTCACTGGATCAGACTCATTGACTGTCACCGACCCACTACGGGAGTTGGCAGTCATCATACTTATACTTGCATGATCTGGAAACACATCCAAAACATGACATAGTACACCACTCTGACACTGCGCATGACCAACATCACAAAAACTGAAACAGTGGTGTCAGTACGATCTAGATAGTAGGTGTAAATCACTGCATCATTATTGTCTGTATATCACCATGATGCAAAGCTTTTACAAAAATGATAGTATGCATGCATTTAACAAAGTGTCGTTTCTAAGGCCATACCCCCAAAGGGATTGAGGGTGTTGGTAGCTGTACACACATATGTCCAGTATTCTGACAATGACGCTTACACTGTACATCCACTGTCACCTCCCTAGACCCAGACTGCAGTAAAGATGTCCCCACACAAGGACTGAGGATGTTGGTAGCTGTACACATATATGTCCAGTATTCTGACAATGATACTTACACTGTACATCCACTGGCATCTCCCTAGATTCAGACTGTAGTAAAGATGTTCCCACGCAAGGACTGAGGGTGTTGGTAGCAGTACACACATATGTCCCTGCCTGTGATCTCTGTATGTTACTGATGGTCAGAGTAGATCCAGGCTGAGAAGTAAAGCTGCTGTCATCTTGTCTTTGTCCATGTCACGGCTGCTGCAGGGTTGGCATCCACAGAGCAGGATATGTTGAGAGTCTGTGACTCCCTGACAGGTGTGGACTTGGGAACTGACACTGAAGGTTTGTCTGGAAGCGAACAGTCATCGTTAAATCGCCTCCTATAGCAAGCATGGGTGGTTTAAGATCAGTTCTAATCCACATTTTCAGGGGTCACTTCAGTTCGTTGTCGTGATGATCTTCCGCATCAACGCTTGGCAAAAAAATCAAACAGTTGTTACGAGTATGTATTTCCTGTGTATTTTGTTATTAATTCAGTATTGATTATTATTGGGTCACAATGTTTAGTGTTTTGAATAGTAAATATTATGGGCCAAATTTCGTTTTAATATCTGGTCAACACTTTTAGCATTCTGGCATTCCGGAATTTACCTGCTCTTAGTTTTCAATGTTTCACTTCCGGAATACTGCTTCGAGACCATTCTACAGTGTTCACTATGTTAGTTTGTGCCCGAACTTGCGGGAAGTGACTTAGTTTGTATAAATAGGCTGGTTGCCGTGTGGAGGGCGACACTCTCACTGATATTCATACCTATCTGCTGGATTTACTTCTCTGCCACTTGAAATCCTGAGTCAACATTATCTGCTGTCTCACCGATCGCTTTGTTTACACTTTGCCGTAGCTGTTCCCTCTCACATCAAGACTTTGGTGAGTTTGATATATTGTATTTTTGTGACCCACTGACTTAGATTTTGTCTCTCTTGAAATGTATTTGTAATCAGCATTGATATATTGACTTGTGACTCTGTATATCTCGCTCTCGTGGTTTAAGAATATATTATTTGAACGGAAACAACTTGTCTTTGTTCTGTTTTGCTGGGTTACAAGGGGATTTCGTAAATAGTTTGTCACGGTAAATTCTTAACCGTAACACAATCAAAATAAATACTATAGATAAAGCAAATAGTTCATATCACACACACACACACACGCACACACACACACACACATACACACCAGATTTCCCATGCACATATCATATGCTTGCTGTGTTACATTCTGCATAACTGTTTCTCACTCTACCACCAAGACTTCAGTGAGTTGACATTATATTTACGACCCATTACTTTAGAATTGACTCTATTGTGGATCTCTGTATTTTGCTTTGTATCATGCCCTTGCTCTAGCTGCATACAAATTATTGAAAATTTCAAACTTCTCAGTGTTACGCATTATGTTATATATTTTGCCGGTTCTAGGGGGTATTTCTTAACCTTTTGTGACGACAATTTTTAACCGTAACATTGTAAATACGAAAAATAGTAAATATTGCACTTTGCCGCAGACACTGGAATGCTAAATCCATTCCCGAGAGTGTTTGTGATGAACGGGTCTTCCTGAAGCTGTCAGTCTGGCCAGTTCTTATGAAGCTTTCCCAGTACTGTTGAAAATGATACTTGAACAACTACTGCCCGACTAAGACCCGTTTTGTCTGCAACGGTTATGGGAAGACTTGGTTTATTGTATAGGTCCTGAAGGGCTGTTTCTTGCCACAGCATCTCTTATCCTGTACTGCATCTTAGAGTCTGTCAGACTGTGAATCCTTGTTTGGCCAAAATCTCGCGTACTCGCGTTCTCGCGATCTCGCATTCTCGTGTTTTTGGTACAGATCAACTTTTTGTCAAAAGTCGACGACACGAGAATGTGACTTTTAAACATGCTGTCAAATCTCGCAATCTCGCAATGTCGACTTGTCAAATAAGGCCACAAAAACACGAAATCGCGAGAACACGAGAATGCGACATTTCCTTTTCTCGCATTCTCGCGATCTCGCGTTTTCGACGTTGGCGTTGCGCATGCTTATTATCACAAGGTCAAGGCGCATGCGCATGCTAGTAGTGCTGTGGTCATGCTTCTTTCATGTTTTTCCTTGCCCAAGTAGCAGTTAACAAATTTATGGCATAGCTTGAAAATACTAAGCATGTAATTTACATTCACGAAGTGTAGGGTAATGTATATAAGTCCGCGCGAGCCGTTACAATTTCCTACGTGCATAAAATCCTCAACATGTCCTGCATAATTTAACAAACGAAATTGTGAATATCCAATGTAAGTGGAAATATGTAAGTGTCTGGAAGCTGAGAAATATATTTACGTTAGTGAGAATAAGAAAAATCATGCTTAAAGCCGCATCAATTCGCAGCTAGTCGCAGCAATACCGGCAGTTACAGAAATAATCACAGACCGGTGAGTTTCTCCATTATGTAATATCATATGAGGCCAGCATTAGTCTGTCTCACAGTCCCTGAAGACATTATCTTTCTCTACTGCCCAGCCCTCACTGCAATGCTTTAGTCCTAAATGAAGCAAGTCTTGATTTTCCTCGGGTTCAGGTCTAGTCTGTCTTTGGCGCGTTTTCAGTTTAAATGGGTATATTTTATGCAATCAAAAATGTATATATTCACAGACAAAACGTTAATGCATTTTGTGAAAGTCGCGGTGGCTGAGCGGGCTAGGCGGCTGCCTTTGTGTGCTGGCGATTAGGTGCCTGGCTCTGAGGGTGCGAGTTCGAATCCCGGATGGGAAAGTACTAAAAAAAGTACTAGAATCTGTACTTTACTAAAAATGTGAAATCCCAAACATGACATATGTTGATATTTATGTATAAGGAGACCCTGCGGTGTAGTAGGCTTCGTGTAGCCCTGACCCTAATCTTTGGGGCTGGGAGGAAGGAATATTACTTGCTCCAGCAGGTGTTGGACTTCTGCGACTTTTAGTTGACTTCTCAAACGGGCAACAGCTTTATCTGCTAACTCAAGGGTAAGTTGCAGATCATAAGGAAATTGAACAACAATTGCCCACGACTAAGCACCACTGAGCATGGTGATGGAGGTAGTGGTCGGAAACATGGTCTATAACATATCATATGACTCCATATCATGAATAGTGAGTTAGTGAGTTAATACTTAACGTCACATCGGCAGTATTGCAGCCATATCGTGACGAGAACATTCTTGAAAAAAGTATTTATGTATATAGTAAGAACCTGTCGACGACGGACAGTAAAACAACTAGAATATCACAGTAAGAAATAAAACTAGCATGATAAGTTAAAACTGATATCACTATTCAGACAATACAATATAAAACCAGGCTATAGATCACCAACAGCTAAAGGTAGATCACCATACTAGGGGCCATGGGGACTTACAGTACCTCCGCTACCTGCATGGTCCCTAGATGGATTTACACCATCCCGTCATCTGCTGGTGATTGTATGCAAAATTAGCCACAAATTAAAATGACAGAAATACTACAGCTACAAAAAATGGAAGATTAAATTTGACTTCAAATGTTTTGGGACTTACGTACCCTCTCAGGAGGACAATAATTTTACGGTACTTCAACCCCCCTCGAGGATACAGCCACTAACAATCTCAGTTACTAATTCAACTTCCAAGCATAAAATACTTAGTTATTTACAAGTCAGACAACAAATCTAATTCTTTTAAAAATGCCATAATTAAATGAGAACTTACGTTACTAAAAAGGTCCTTCGTAGTTCTTGATTTGAAATAATTGTCCCTTGTGATGGAATATTCGACACAGTCAAGCAAGACATGCTTAACTGTGATTATTTCATCACAAGGGATGCAGAACGGAGGATCCTCACCTTTCAAAAGATATTCATGAGTATATCTGGTGTGGCCAATACGACATCGTCGTATAATGACCTCTTCATATCTGGACCGACAACCCAAGTAGGCGTAACCAACATATGGTTTTATTGCATGTAATTTATTGATACCTGCTTGGGTGTCCCACTTCTTCTGCATCAGATCACGGATGTAAGATCTAATGGAAGCTTTATAATCAGTATAGGGAATAAGAAGTGGTGTCACAGATTTGTTGAGTGCCGCCTTAGCAGCAAGGTCAGCCAAAGTGTTACCAGAGATTCCTACATGGCTGGGTAACCAACAGAAGACGATGTCGTATTGGCCAGTAGCAAGATCATTATAAAGTTCAATAATTTCTATTAAAAGTAGATGTTTACATGAGAAATTTTTAATCGCCTGAAGACACGAAAGAGAGTCCGAATAGATTATATATTGTTTACGTTTAGGGTGTCTCTGAATATATTTAAGAGCTGTTAATATGGCGTTAGCCTCTGCGGTAAAAATAGAGCTGTTATCTGGCAGTCTAGATGATATTGTTCTGGATCCAATGACAGTGGCACAAGCCACTGCGCCGCCGTCCTTGGACCCGTCTGTGAATAAGGATTTGTAATTGCTATATTTGTTTTTTAAATGATGATATTCTTGTTTATATTGTAATTCATTAGTTTCTGCTTTTTTAAATGAAGTTAATGTTAGGTCAACTTGTGGCCTAACCAATTGCCAAGGAGGAGAAGAAAGAAGACGGGAAGGCGATATACTTTGCAGCTCAATGCCGGCAGAAGAAATGAAAGGTTTAATTCTGTGCCCCAGAGGCGGAACAAGAGAAGACTTTTTGTTATACAAATCCTCATAAAGGGGATTGAACACAGAGTTATAGGCAGGGTTAGATGCATTAGAATATAATTTAGTAATGTATTGTAAAAACAATTTTATACGACGTTGTGCAAGAGATGGTTCATCAGCCTCGACGTATAGACTGTCAATAGGTGAAGTTCGGAAAGACCCAAGACAAAGTCTTAAACCTTGGTGGTGGACAGAATCAAGAAGTTTAAGGTTACTTTTGCAGGCTCCACCATATACGATGGAGCCATAATCGAGTTTCGAACGGACCAGTGATCGATATGAGCGTAAGAGGGTAGCATGATCCCCTCCCCACTTTGAGTTGGAAACAACTTTCAACAAATCGAGTGCCTTCAGGCATTTGACTTTAAGGGATTTAATATGTGGCAGGAATGTTAAATGGGAATCAAAAATTAGACCCAAGAACTTGGCCTCCTTAACAACTTTGATGGGTGTGCCATTTAAGAAGAGTTCTGGGTCCTTATGGGGTTTATATTTTCTACAAAAATGTATGCAATTCGTTTTTGATTTAGAAAATTTAAAGCCGTTTTCAAGACACCATTTATTTATTTCATTTAAACATAACTGCAATTGTCTTTCAATTGTATTCATATTTTTGCCGCAACAGGAAATATTGAAATCATCTACAAAAAGTGAACCATCGATTGAATCATTTAAAACGTGAGCTAAACTGTTAATTTTAATGCTAAATAAAGTGACAGACAAAATACTGCCTTGTGGGACACCCTGATCCTGATGATAATGATCAGACAGGGTACAACCCACCCGCACTTGAAATTGCCTGTCAGATAAAAAGTTGGATATGAAGTGAGGCAAACGGCCTCGTAATCCAAAATCATGTAAATCCTTTAAAAAACCATATTTCCATGTAGTGTCATATGCCTTTTCTAAATCGAAAAAGATGGATACTGCATGCTGGTTGTTAATAATTGCATTTTTAACAAATGACTCCATGCGGACTAAATGGTCAACAGTGCTTCGATTTTTCCGAAATCCACATTGAATATTTGTAAGTAAATTATTGGATTCCAAGTACCATATTAATCTATTGTTGATCATCCATTCCATAGTTTTACAAACGCAACTAGTCAAGGAAATAGGACGATAATTTGAGGGATCAGTATGATCACGTCCAGGTTTTGGTATGGGCACAACTATGGCATCACGCCATGATGATGGGAATGAACCAGATGTCCAAATATCATCAAATATATTTAACAAGGTGTGTAAGCATGGTTCTGGTAAATGTTTCAGGAGTTGGTAATGGATGTTATCAGCTCCTGTAGCAGTATTATGAGCTTGGTCGAGAGCATCATGGAGTTCATGAATAGAAAAGATTTCGTTATAATCCTCTCCATTATCTGAATTGAAATTAATGATCTTCTTTTCTTGTTGTGTTTGATATTTTTTAAACTGAGGCGCATAGTTAGAGGAGGAAGACTGTTGAGCAAGAGTTTCGCCCAGTTTATTCGCAATATCGGACTTGTCTGTCAATAATTGATCTCCATTGTGAAGATGGTGGATGCTCGGTTTAGTACCTTTACCTTTAATTCTTTGGATCATGTTCCATACTTTGGACATAGGCGTTCGTGAATTGATTTGCGACACATAATTTCGCCAGGATTGGCGTTTATTGTTCTTGATTGTACGTCGGGCTTTAGCATTTAAAATTTTATACTTATTCAAATTATGCACCGTTGGATGGCGACGGAAATAGCGTTCAGCTTTTTTCCGTGCCTTCCTAGCTTGTTTACAGTCATTGTTAAACCATGGTTTACGTATGTGAGGATCTGTAGAGGACTTTGGAATACATTCGTCAGCAATCTTTTTGAGTTCATCCAAAAACAATCGCACTGGGTCAGAGACATCTCTGAAGAGTTCAGGTTGTAATATGTTTGAAGACATCATTTCAAACAAAGGCCAGTCAGCCTTTGAGAAATTCCATCTGGAACACGGGGGAACATCAGACGGAGTGACAGCTTTTAGAATGGTTGGAAAATGGTCACTTCCACATAGGTCATCATCGACTGACCAATCAAACTCATTCAGGAGATCAGAATCTGTTATGGATAGATCGAGAGAAGAATATGTACCTGTTCCAGGATGTAAATATGTGTTAGAGTTATCATTAAAGAGACACAGATTGTTGTTACAAAGAAAATCTTCCAGTATTTTCCCTTTACAGCTGGTATGGGTACTTCCCCATAAGGGATTGTGACCATTCAAGTCACCCATGATGATACATGGCTTGGGAAGTTGGTCGTGGAGTTCTTGAAGATGAGCGTGAAAGAGTGAAGAAGAAGGGGGTACATAGAGTGAGCACAAAGTAAAAACGATATGCATGGTCACACGAACTGCAACAGCTTGAAGTGCAGTATTCAGAGGAACAGGACTATGTATTATGTCTCGTCTCACTAATATCGAAGACCCACCCGTGGCCTTTGGCCCTGGAGGGGAATAATAATTGTATGAATTATACTGTCGTACATCAAAGTGATCATTTTCTTTAAAATAGGTTTCCTGTAGACAAAATGCTGACGGTTTGAAATCTTGTATAAGTAAATGTAAGTCATTGAGTTTATTCCTTAGTCCCCTACAATTCCATTGAATAATGGCATTGGAGCTCATGGAGGCTTAATAGGAGTTCTAGATTGGGAGTGGGGTCTGTTCCCATGGCTTGGGACTGTGGGACTGACCTCCATCTCTAAAGGTTCAAACGGATTGTGAACCTCTACAATAGATGACCCAGAGGGCACATCAACGTGTTGGAGAGCCCTGGTGTTTCTCTTTGTCTTTTTCTTTTCACTCTTTGACAGTTGTGCATGGCTACTGGCATCTTTACCATTTTGAAAATCTGGTTCAGATGTAACGTCATTGATGGAGTCCGAGAATAATTCTGTCTGAGAACACGATACGGATGTGTCTGTCTGTTGCATGGATATCTGAGAAACGTCATCTAAAAGGTGTCTATCCGCAACCCAAGAAATTGATGTCTGACACATGACGGAGGTGGTGGCAACTTTAACAACAGGAGGTGGGGAAGAAATGACAGTGGAATATTTAATGGTAGGAGTCTCAGAAGGATTTGGAACCAGTTTTTTTGCTTCAGAAAAGAAATATTTTGGGTATATTTGATTTTAAGAATTTGGGATTCTCGCTGGAAAAAGGAACAAGTCTTGGATGAGGCCAAATGTTCTCCATTGCAGTTAGCGCACTTGATAGCATTTGTGCACCCAGTGCTTTCATGGCTACCACTGCAACGAGAGCACACCGTGTCATTTCGACAAGTTTTTGTTCCATGTCCAAATCGCTGGCATTTATAGCATCGGAGGGGATTTGGAACATAAACTTCCACGACAAGATTGAAATAACCAGCTTTAATTGATTTTGGAAGGACTGCAAGACCAAAGGTAAAGAGATAAGTGTTTGTTTTGACAACTTCATCATTTTGTTTTCTGGTAAAGCGTTTAACGGCCGTAACTCCTTGATTCTTTAGTTCAACTGCGATTTCCTCCTCGCTCATGTCTGACAGACAACGAGCTCGGTCTCTGATGATCCCTCGACATGAGTTAAGCGTCTTATGCTCCGAGACAACAACTTTAGTGTTAACAAACTGTTTTAAGGACAGTAGATTAACTGATTGTTGTCTCCTTGCACATTCCACTAGGATAGAACCACCTCGGAGCCGTGAAACATTCTTGACATCGCCACAGACACCTTTAATGCCTTTAGCAGCGACAAATGGATTGAGTTTTAACGGACTGCCATCTTCAGATGCAATGATGAGAAATCTCGGCCAATAATCTGTGACAGGTTGAATAATTTCTTCGTCAGATGATGAACCATCAACATGACGGCGCTTGTGCTTTGATGAACCAGGAAAAGTATTTAGAGCCATGGTTATAGTAATGTGATTCGACACTTCTGTTCCCCACCCACCATGGAGTGTCAACAGGGACAATGTCGCAGCGGAAACCAATCTGCGATATTAGGGTTACAGGGGTGTTATACTCCAGATATAAAAACATGAAAAGCTGTAAGGACTAAAGGAATAAATGCCAGGCTGGTTCGGCCCATGACACCATTCCCAAGAAATACAGAATTCAGAGGTTCGTATATCCAGATTGGCCCATGAGCCACCGCCTTCTGGCATTGGACTCTAGGCAGTGTAATAAAACAAAAGGTCATTAGTAAACACTGTGTGATAGACCTGCCAGGAACAATATCTGTGAACTACATGTTGTCCATACACAGGGCATGGCGTGACCAGCCGATTGATAGAATCGGGCCAATTCTACCACCCGTCTAGGTGAAGTAAGGGCCAAAGTGGTGTGTTGAGCAACAGGAACACGGTTGCAGGTTCCCATTGCCCTCAACCACCAGGATCCCGTCCTCCACCGACACAGGGGCGCAACCCACGGCCAACAGGTTGGTGGACCAAATATGCCCCCAGGCCCACAACGGGGGTGTTGGCGAGCTCTCAGCATTACCCAGCACCCACCACGAGGAGGTGGCTCGCCACGGGTGCCCCATATCATGAATAACCTAAGTCCATGTTTATTTCAAATTTTCAAAACAATTTACTCCAAGCTGAGACTTCATGAAAAAAGGTTGAATTTGAAGGATAGCTTGGATTACAAAGATACCACAAGATTTCTCTAGCTTCCCTGTTGACTAGAAAATGATGTAGTGATATGTTGCCAATAAGGCTGTAGGTGCGTTCAGGTGAGATGTCTATGACAGATTCCGGAACTTTCCGCTTTTGTCTCTATAAGACACTTTGAGTTGGCAAGCATGTTGTAATCCTCATCCAGCTCAGGTGACCTTAAAAGGGTGTCATACTCTGAAGCGGGAATATCTTGATATTAACATGAGTAGTATATACGTCAGAGGTTCGGGTATGCCACAGGGTTAATTACCGTCCCATGGGAATGTGACCGGAATGCCCACAAAAGATTTAATGTTCATCAGGTTGGTAGATTGTTGCCTTTTACCGCATTCAATTAACAGCGCACCCAAACGTAAGCGTCTAATGTTTTTCACATCCCCTGCAATACCTTGAATACCCTTGGACACAGCAAAGGGGTTCAGCTTTATCGGTGTCTTGTCAGGAGTCTCAGTCACAATGAAACGCGGCCAATATTCAATCGATGCAGATAGTCTCAGGTCAGTATCAACAGGGTCAATATCAAGTGGACGTTTTTAAGGTAATATGGTTCATCATCCGAGCTACCCACCCACCACGGAGTATCACAAGGACAATGCTAAAGCAAGCGGGCCTCCAGCTTGCAGCACCAAGGATACCCGGATGATATGCTCCATTATAGCTAAAATACATGGAATTATCATGATACGGACCTCCTATTATCAGAAATGTGCGGGCCGCTGCAAATGATATTGGACCGCTCAACCTTAACGACGGGCCATTATCAAGCCCGTTGTTAGGTGACGTCATAAGTAGCTCAGCTGTTGAAGTTCAATCACCTACGGCTCGATTGAACTTGGGTTCATTATTGACCATATATCTGTCTCACATTCGTCACATGTGCCTGTGCCATTA
The DNA here is from genome assembly GCF_037392515.1 of Haliotis asinina. Lineage (NCBI taxonomy): Eukaryota > Metazoa > Mollusca > Gastropoda > Lepetellida > Haliotidae > Haliotis > Haliotis asinina. The sequence continues at coordinate 12,450,757 of NC_090280.1, forward strand.
TGCACTTTCCTGCCTGTGTCAACCATACCGATTGTACCACAAATGACAACATACAGCAATGAAAATATCGACTTCAAGTCTAACGTTGTTGATCACTGAAAACAATGGCGGCTGGTAGTATGAGCAAAGGTCAAGGTCGAATGTCGTCACTCTCAATAGTGACGTCATCTGTGTTGTTCTATGACGTGTCTATATTTGTAAAATGTGTGGCAGTGACCTCCGTCGTTTTGTTGTTGGCAATAAATGCTTCTAAACCGATGCCGCTGTTTTTATTCTTATTTTATTAAAAATTCCATGTATTTTAGCTATAATAACGGTAACGCTATTTTTCAGGGCATTATCATTTGCAGAAGCCCTCGGTCTTTTCAACTGCCCTCCTTCGTCGGGCAGTTAATGAAAGACCTCGGGCTTCTGCAAATGATAATGCCCTGAAAAATAGCGTTACCCTTATAGCAGAAGAATTATAAATAACTAGTCTACCAGATTGGCCCATGAGCCACTGCCTTCTGGGCATAAGACTTTAGGCAAAAGTTCAGAACTTCAAAAATGCATTTTAAAACCAGAAAAGCAAATACGCCAAGACCAATGGTAAAAGTCCAAATAAAATTTGTGCAATGACATATAGATATATAGTCCATGCACAGGGCTTGGCATGACCAGCCGATTGGTTGAACCGCGCCCATTCCACCACCCGTCTAGGCGAAGTCAGGGCCAAAGTGGTGTATTGAGCAACAAGAACATGGTTGCAAGCCCCTATTGCCTTCAACCACCAGGATCCCCTCCTCCGCCGACACAGGGCCGCAACCCACGGCAACGGATTGGTGGATCAAATATCCCCCCGGGTCCACTACGGGGGTGTCGGCGAGCTCTTGGCGTTACCCAGCACCCACCACGAGCAGGGTGCCTCAAATCTTCAGTAGGGGGGTGGGTTGACTGGGTAATACCATGTTGTGGGGAATCATTTGTAACTCCTCTCTGACGATCTCTCTAGGCGACCTGTCTTTCAACTACAGTCTGTTTGATTCCATTTGAGATCGATGAATTGCTCACTAACACAAAATCTAATAATCGCAACAAAACCAAATTATGCACAGCCACATGAAATCGACAGACCAACTCTGACGAATTGTCTCCTAATTTGGGACACCCGAATAAAGAGAATAAAAAAGCTGTTTAACAAACGATCATCATTTTCTTGTCACCTTTCGCTATCCTAACAACGACACGATGCTGCTTGAAATGCTAGGCAGTCTCGCCATGGCTTTGCGGTGTGATTTCAAATGTTTTAATCCAATCTCTGATATAGCTTTTGCTGCTGCCGCCACCACTTGATGGGAGCGGTGTGCTGCTGCCCATCAGCATGAGAAGTGGGGTCGATATGATGAAACCAAAAGCCATCAGTACCCTGGGGATGGTGATCCCTTGTTCCAAGAGCAAAATTCGGATCCGTTTGGCCAACGTGGTGCACTCATTCAAGGAATAGCCAATGGTTTCATGCAGGCAGCTAATCTGGGATCAAGGCACTTCTCGGCTCCATAGCTCACCTTGCAAGTGGCATGGCCTTTAATTGATTGCAGTTCCCGAATGAAATATTCGAAATCGAGCAAGGTTTCGTTCCAGTTCGTGTCCATTAGTTTTTCAATGCCGTCCAGCATTGTTTTGGCACATCGGGACACGTCTCGGTCCTTACGTTTTGCACCAATGGACGACCTGTGGTGGAAGTGGTTTAGGTCATGCAGTACCATAAGCTGGCATGTTTCATTCATCATTAACGACATTGACGCTGTGTTTTCGGCCTTTGCATTTGAACAGCCTGTCCCTGTTGTCGATAAAGAACTTGAAAAGTCTCAGTAGCTAATCTCGTAATTTCTATCTCATTTTAAAGTATCATAACTATCATTCACGGTCTGCTTCAACGGCTGGTCGTTCAATGTGTCACTCGTGAACCAGGGGCGGTATTCATAAAGGAACTTAAGTCTGAAAAAAATTAACTTCTTGAAAAAACTATGTTTTTCACTCTTTCTGACTTAAGTTTTGAGATTTTGCTAAAGTCATATTTTTAAAGCAGCTTAGGTTTAAATTTTGGTAATTTCTGACTTGAATTTTAAGACTGGGGATGGGTAGTCTTGACGGTTCACCAAAGAAGGCAAAGTCTGGTTGAATACAGTGAAGAACCAATTCGGCTGTACCGTCTTGGTGAGAATGGCATTAGATTCGTTGCAAGTCTAATAGCACCACCCGTAACCACGCACTGGATGCCACACTAAAGACGCGCATCACACTGAGGTATTTTGCCACAGGAAAATTTCAATTGTCTAATGCGGACGATCAAGGTGTCAGCCAGCCAACTATTTCCAGAGTTATGAATGACGAAGTTTGCATACGAAGTTTGTCATCTGACAGGATTGTCAAACAGTTCGTTTGCTTCCCCTACAACTTCGTGGCATCAGGCGTCACAAGTGAAGCTTTTATCAGATTGCAAACTTTGCTGGATTTGTGGCGGTACGTACAGATTCAACATCCAACAAAAAACGAAAATGAGTTTGTAAACAGGCATAATTACCACAGCATGAATACACAGAACGCTTTCGATAGCGAAGACAAGATAACTGACGTTGTCACACGGTGGCCTGGATCGACACACGAGTCACGCATATTGACTAACAGCGGTCTCTACCAGTTGTTCCACCGGAATGTTGTCCCGATCGGATGTCACCTTCTCGGTGACATTGGTTACCCCTTAAGAAGTTGCTACGAACCCCTTTCCTAAGACCATTGGCTGGGCCACAAACAAACTACAAGAGGTAGGTAAACTTCCGTGTACAGTTGTCGATTGCAACATAGAGTGATGTCCCTTGTATTAACCTCAAATAAACACTGGGCGCTCGTTCTCATTAAATATTATCTAGCATAATCGTTATTACATTTCGTCTGACCGAAGCGGTTACTAAAGAAACCCCAAAAGAAAACCCAACCAAAACAGTTTACGTAACATACGAAATTCATATAAGTATTTATGAAATGCGAATATACAATAATGCAAATAAATAACATAACAGTAATTATCCTGTAGGCTCTTTATGTGTATGCCGAATAATACTAGAAATTATTTTTCCGAAAACATAATAAACCATCAAAATATATTAATTTATGTTAATGAATTACTAGTTATTTTTAAGTGTCAGAGTTACTAAGTGGCAGTTTACAATGATAAGACAAATAGTTCTTGGAGTGAGTGAGTGAGTGAGTGAGTTTAGTTTTACGCCACACTCAGAATATTCCAGCTATATGGCGGCGGTCTGTAAATAATCGAGTCTGGCCCAGACAATTTAGTGATCAACAAAATGACATGTGTCAACCAAGTGAACAAGTCTGACTACTGACTACCCGATCCCGTTAGTCGCCTCTTACGACAAGCATAGTCGCCTTCTATGGCAAGCATGGGTTGCTGAAGGCCTATTCTACCCCGGGACCCTCACGGGTAATAGTTCTTGGAGTGCTGTAGATTTTTGTACAGGTATATGAGGTTGTTTTCATAACCAAGATCACATAAAAGAACAAGGAGCACAGTTGAAAGGGCTATTGGCCAGCTCAAGCGCAGATTTCCTGTTCTGTCATGAAGCAAAGTAATAAAAATAAAATATTGTTGAATACTTAGCTTCATTATACTGAGTACACATGAAAACGCAACGCATGAAAAAAGTCAATATTAAAATGCAAATGAACTTCAATATAATTTTTATACAACAACAACACCACATTGACGTCACCCGACATGCCAGGTGCAACAAATGAGAGAATTTCATGCTAACTGTAACGCTAGGCAATTGTTCGCAAAAAACGCAACATTTTGCACGCACACCACGGGAAAATGAATTTCACACTGAATTTGTGCACACATTGCCTTTAAAAGTATGTGAATCAGAATAAAATTTCACTTCTTCACAGACACTTGTGAAATGCCGACACGTTGCAGCGACCTACAGACCCTGAACGGGAACGTGCCATGGGCATGCTTCGAAATGGCGCCAGCACCAGGGAAATTGCAGGCCTGCGTGCACGACGTCCTTATGTCGGCCGCATATTGACGGATCGTCACCGAAACCAGTGTCTACAGTGGGCAAACAGGCACCAGAATTGCCGACTACGACAAGGGCACGGTGTCATCTTTTCTGACGAGTCACGATTTCACTTAAGGAGCGCAGATGGCCGTATACGTGTTTGGCGGAGACGTGGTGAACGTTATAACGCCGATTGAGTTGTTCAGACGGACCATTTGGGTGGTGGAAGCATTATGGTGTGGGGTGGATTTAAGCTACTATCACAGAACCCCTCTCCATATCTGCAGAGGAAGGGTGAACGCCGTCTACTACCGGGACCAGATGCTGCAGAACCATGTCGCGCCCTTCTTCAACCAACACCACCATGTCCACACGTTCCAACAGGACAACGGTAGGGCACACGCTGCAATGGTGTCCATGCAGTACCTTGCACAGCAGAACATCCCCGTGCTTCAGTGGCCAGCTCCGTCACCCGACCTCTCCCCTATCGAACACTTATGGGAAGAAATTGGACGACGTCTTTCACGTCGACGCCAGATGGACAACATCCGAGAACTTGAGGCCCTTGTTCAGGAGTGGAATACTATCCCTCAGACCACTATCCAGACACTGATCAACTCTATGCGACGACGATGCACCGCATGTGTCAATGCAAATGGCGGTCACACCCGATATTGACTGTTTGACCCCTACACCATTTAAGCCTCTCTCCTGCATTAACAATATCGTGAATGAAATTTAATGATGTTTACATATCTTCTTAAATCATTCATTATCTCAAATGCATCATAAGTATATTCTTCACATATCAATCCGTGGAGCTATTCCAGATTTCGTGAGTGGTGCGTTTTCATATGGATTGAGTATAGGTATCACTGAAAGCTTTCAGATAAAATTTTAGTCCCAATTCTGCAGCCAGTGAATTGTCAGTTGGCATCTTAGCTTAGAAAACATTTTTCGTTTATACATGTTCCTTTCCTTCTTCGTGTGACCTATATTATCTTGATTAATTGCAATTTTTGTGTGTTTTGTCTACTGACAATTCACTGGTTGAATTATAAATCGATCCCACCCTTTTGATGATAATACTTTAATAAGTATCACTGAAAGCTTTCACATTAAATTTCAGTCCCAATTCTGCAGCGAGTGAATTGTCAGAAGATAAAACACACACAAAAAGTAACAATTAATCAAGATAATATATGCTGTAGCCTCATCAAAATATTTGTATGAGGTCAACTTCGCTTAAAAACATTTTTCGTTTATACATGTTCCTTTCCTTCGTCTTGTGACCTCGGTTAATCATCAGTCAATATCCGCTGTATTTTTCTCTAACCGGCTGTTCAGTCAAGGCATGTGCCCTTACCGCCCATTTGGGGGATCAAACACCCACCAGAAATCAATACGATCATCAAGGATCTCAGTCTCGCCTACGTGACGCTGGGGCAATACCTATCCACCAACTACGTGTTGTGCTGGCACATGTGATCCACAGATGACGGTCGGCTGCAGGGCAGCGGACGACGCATCGACAATGGCAGTGAAGAGATCACCAAGAAGGCTCAAACCGCTGATACATTAAACATATATAGTCCCGCTGATGCCATGTACCTGTTTTATCACAGAATTTATTGTTCACACATTGCTCGTGTCACATTTCATGTTATACTTAAAAATCTAGGTGTTCCCAAATCTTTTTGTGGGTAGTATATGTCACATGTAAAACCCGATTGATGTATCTTAAGATGGAGGTGGACAACATTCTTGAGTCTTTCATGGCACTCATGGTGGGAAAGAATATTTGGGCGAAAACATCACTACCGATAAAATGTACAACATGTTTTTTGTCCCAAGGCATTGGAGTTTCCACTACCATTTGGGTATGAGAAGGGATAAGCTATAAGTAAAGGCCAGGCAAAATATATAATTTGGTAACTTTCCCAATGTAACGCGTTATGAGCACTGAACTATACGAAAAGCAGTTAGAATGTTTTTCCCTGAAACCAAACTTATATCTTTGCGACTGTTGAAGGAATACATGATGATGAGCACTGCCTGCAGAAACTTTGGAACCATTTTGGGTACCGATATAAAAAATTAAAGGCAAATGCCGTTATGAGAAAGAATTACCCGCAAACCATACGCAAGACGCGGGAACAAAGCTATGAGATAATTTACCAAGATGAAACATGGGTCAATGCATGTCATAGTGTTCAATATTAGTGGAATTTATTAGATATGAAACCTCTCTTATGATTAACCCCTCTGCAGAATGCAAGTGTAAGATCTGGTTTGGCATATTGTGCCAAATCTAAAGATAACAGCGTTATAATAACGAAGTGAACAGTAAAGTATTTCTGTAATGGTTGGAGAAACGTGTAATCTCAGTTCTGCCTTCAAAATGGATGATCGCCATGGACAATGCTCCCAGTCACAGTGCAAACATTTGCCACAAGACCACAACAGAAGATTGCCAACATCAACAACCAGAAAGGATGACATGTTATCTTGGCTAGAGTCACCAAATCCGTGTTGCATAATATTCTGCAGGCCAACAACACAAACATCTGCATCATTGATAAATTCATATTATATTTGTGGAAATTTGTTGTGTGTATTTGTTGTGAATAGCTTTAACCAATTCAGGTGTTTTTATGCTCAAGTATTTTAAAGTTGTTTCTCAACTTCTCCTTACTATGCTTTTGGAGCAGTCTATCAAAGGTCATATGGTATGCTGATGATGTCAACATAGTCATTATATCAGTAGTCACAGTCATTACATATTCTCACATGGTCTGTTCCTTCTGTGTGAATGTTTAGTGAGTGAACGCCTAACCTTAATTAATGCATTAATTACTTGTACTGCTAGACACATATTAGATGATCCTGCGCACTAAACGCATTTGTGACAAAAGAGGCGGTACAACGAATTGGGCGAGTACACTTGGCTGCTACAGGTAGCTTGACGTTTATGCACGTGCAATACATGCTAACTGTGACATGAAACCAACACCGCATATTCCTTCGAATGATAAGACTGCAGTTTCAGGCATAAGATACTGATATTCCACACTAACCTTTAGTTAAGACGAAGACAAATAGATGATTGGGGCATTGACAAGCATTTTAGATATTCAACAATTTTGTTTAAAAAAAACCAGGAAAATGTCATTTACTTCGTGAAATGGATCGGTGGTCCTTAACATATTTGCTCAGTATATTGTGTTGATTCAATTTGTTGGGATTGTACCTGTTCCCAAATCGAGTGTGCTATAACAATTCATGCGTGAACCGCACGGGGGAAATGAACTTATCGATATTTATCAGACAACCTGTCTCCCTCTTGTTTCAAGTGGAGCGTTCTGTGGGGCGTTCCCAAGTATGCAAATTGGGGTCATTTGCCAGGTCGTGGATCATCTTATATGTGTTTGCCAGTAATGTGAAACACTTCACTCATTGTTCAGGCATTTCAAAAGCTTAGTTTCAGTCCGATCCTTTTTTATGCACTGGCCATGGGTTTCCATCTGTATCTGGCAACTGTATATTTGCAATAATGTGTTCCTATGTAGGTGATATCTATCACTATGCCATTCGGGTGGCTGCTCCAGAGTAAACACCCCCGTGTCACCCACAGGGTAGGTATATTTTGAATATTAATTACTATTCTCTCTATATATTATGACCGATATATACCACCAATTGCAATTCATATCATTGTTACCAATTTACCAATTACAAATTTCATAACATTAACCCATGTTCACAGTATACCTCTTGCATAAAACACATACATTGAGTAAAGGCCCTTGAATTATTTATGTAATCCAGAGAATGATTTTATGGCTCATTGACAAAGACATTTATATCTGAATGTGCATGTGTACTTATATGTGAAAGATGTGACATGATCTTAAGATATTATCTTATGTTATCGTTTCGTTTATTGCAGGGTGTCCTTATCTCTCTATTACTGGGTATGCAAAATCTTCACCCGTAGCTCGTGTTTGGATGCCCCTTGTACCATCACAACTCATTTTGGGTGACATGCCCAGTAGCTTCCTCCCATCACATGTATAGATTACTGCACACACACACACACACGCACGCACGCACGCACGCACGCACGCACGCACGCACGCACGCACGCACGCACGCACGCACGCACGCACGCACGCACGCACGCACGCACGCACGCACGCACGCACGCACGCACACACACACACACATCCTTGTCTTTCAGTAGTGTGGTCATGTTACTTACACTGCACCTCCACTGTGACAGCTGACACACTAGACGTCCCCACGGAGTTCCTTCCAGCACATGTGTAGCTTCCTCCACTTCTCCTTGAGACAGGACTCAAACTGTACTCTCTGCTTGTTGCTGATGAGATAGGAGAACCGTTGTGTGTCCAGATGTAAGACGTCACTGATGGGTTGGTCGCTGTCACTTGGCAGATCAGTTGAGCATTGAGCTGCCCTACATAGACTCTGTGTGGTTGACACGTGGGGCTCAGTGTTACCTCAGGGACATCTAAATGAGACAATGTAATGGAGACCTTTCAGAAATGTTTTTTTTTAATCCTTCGAGAGTTCTGCACACTATTGTCTGCACATTATTGTCAGCTTCTGTGTGCCCATTTGAGATCCTGATTGGTGTATACCATTCATGTCCTCAGGAGAGATAATTTTGAAAACAAATTTGAAGAAAACCCCCACAAAAGTCTTCCTTGCTGACATCGATGGGGCAATTGCCATTTAAACTTGCAGTGCAGTTCTGGAGGCAAGCTCTTACTTTCTATGGGTTGGAAGCTGATCTAAACCTGCTTCGCTTATCTAAATGCTTGAAGTATGAGCTCTCTCACCGAGAAGGATATAATTAGAGACTACTGCCGCGGCATCGGGGCCGGATGAAAAGTAATGACTCATTCTACTTAGAGATGCATAAGGCTCTCACCAGACATAGTGAAAGATTTCCCTCTCTTCATTGCTAGGTTTTGGAGTGGAAATTTGATGGTCTGGTTGAGCTGGCAATTTAGTTTGGGCAATAAACAGACAGATGCAATAAACAGTAAGATGCACTCATACACTTTAATCCATCATCAGATCTGGTGCGACTGGAATCTTCAGCATGGATTTCTGACATTTTGGCAGACGTAGCTTGGGCCAGTGAAACAGCGTTTTTTTATTGGTGTTTTAGTGTCTATGAACGGAAGGTATGCACATGCATGACTTTGAACAGCGTCGACATGTTCTCCTCAGGCACCAGTTTCAATACAGAGATAAGCAGACTCAGAGTTAAGACTCAGAAGGAAATATACGAAGACTAGATCAGGAGTTGATACAGATAATGTAAGGACTTGTAATCGATTATATGAGAAAACTGTTAAATGGCAATATATAAAGTTTGTTGTTGGAACTAAAAATCATTTTTCACATTGCAAAGGGTGATTCTTCAGCAGTTTGGAAGTTGTTTTAAAAACGTAGAAAATACCAACATGCTTTTGGATGACTTTCATACTTTCTTCAAGAATATAAATGCTGCTGACAGATTTAATGATGTAATGTAATGTAAATGTTGTTTTTGACATATATAGATATTATCCCCGAGAACAATGTTCTTAATTACAGGTGAAGATATTGTGAAGTGTATTGATCATTTAAAGACACAGAAAGCTGTCGTGATGGTTGGAATAGAAAATGAGCGTATTATTCATACTAAGCATGAATTAATATAGCTATATCATGAGTTTGCTAACCTAATATTAGAATGTGGTTGATAGGGATAAGCCTATTTACAAACAGAAAAGTGATGTAAATAACTAACTTGTGACGAATTGGAAAGTTTTTCACTTCTGTTTCAAATTATCGCCTCAGGACTTTTCTTGATGATAATTATATCAAGTGATTCACAGGTGGGATTTCAAAAGGGGCACCCAAGTTTAGACAATATCTAATTAGACTAACTGATATACTAAATATAAGAAGAAAACCTTTGAGATAGACCGATCAGAGGACAGCTTACCAAATCCCGAAAGTGGACATTCGCACATACCTTTTGAAGGGTGTCAACGAGGCGAGCGCACCCAAGAATGTAAGCTCGAGGCGGCGGAATATGAAAGGCGGCGGACGGAGCCGTCGAAGTCAGCGCCAACAGTAACTGACCGTCAAGGACAAAAGACAAGTATCGATACAACGACGGACACACAAGAAGGTGGTGAAGGTAAAATGAAGTCTAAGGCGAAAAAGGCAGACACAATATCGATGAAAGAGCAAATAACGTAATTTTGATTGTGCTCAAAAGGTCCCGGCGATACCCCATGTCTGGTAGTTCACCTTCCCCCTCTAAAGGTCAAGCGAGCAACATGCAGACAACACCCACGGTGGTTCCCCACGCGGTAGGTAGGTCGAATGCCATCTCCACAGATGCCAGTGCGGGTCCAACAGAGATGAATGCTGATTTGTGGAGTTTAATCAAATTGCAGATGTTTGTGCCACTTCATCCACGCTAAGCGTAGCTATCCATAGACCAGATTGAACTCGGTTCAATGATCCCTCAAGGGCTAGGGATAAAATGCACAATGGGGAGTTTGTGGAGTTATGGATACTACAGAGAAATAACATTGCAGATTTGGATGATACACAGGTGGGGTTTTCTATAAATATACTTTTCAAAACAAGTAGGGGAACCTGAACTTTCTACATGGATAGGAAGTGTAAACGTTGACAAAGGTTTCAAGGACAGACGTCTCATGAACGCACCACCATGTCCCTCTACCTTTAACACAACGCATGATATGCAGGTGCACAAAGCAGTAGCCCCATATACGTGCATGGGGTGTCATTCTTGAATTTGACGGTTTTCAAGAAGGTCGAGAAATCACTTAAATACATGTACACAGAAATATTAAGTTTGCCACTCATCTTGCATCACACATTTGTTAGTGTTTGTTTCTAGTCGTTTGTTTTAAAATCAAAATCGTACACATGCAAATTACATGACATACACCAATCATCTTTCAAAAGCGACTACATTCCAAGTAGCTGTGGTTGTAAGGAAGTGCAAATGGTGATGCACTCTCAAAACATTCAATATTATCATATCAACATTGATTGACTCAAATAAATCTCCTTACATACATTTAATCGTAAATAAAAAATGAAGACCCCCTACTTTGTTAAGAGTATAGTTCAGAAAAGGCCTGTTAACATGATTGAAACAACTGAGCAATGGACTAATGCATTCTCGACATTCGCGAGCGTCTCCCAGAAAAACACCAAGATCTGCTGAATCTGCCGTAATGTCAGGTTAGCATCACGTGGGGCAAGGGGACTAGGATGGCGAACCTATGATCTACAGTTTCGGGCTAGGGAGTCATCAATCACGATTTATGACTAGTCAATATTATGCCCTCAAACAGTCAACAGCTTATACCAGTTAGTCAGATACCTCCAAAGATTGCTCCATGATGGGATTTCAGTGTGTTAGGGACCCGTGAAGGTCCGGGGCAGAATATGCCTTCAGTCACCCATGCTTGCCATAAAAGGCGACTATGCTTGTCGTAAGAGGCGACTAACGGGATCGGGTGGTCAGACTCGCTGACTTGGTTGGCACATGTCATCGGTTCCTATTTGCGCAGATCGCTATAGGAGACAGTTGCATTCCAACCAGTTAAAATAAAAGAGCTGCCTTCGAAAGGTAAGTCCCCGAATCACTTGATAAAGTTATGTGAGTATATACATGTTACCCTAATACTGAGAGCAAACTACAACTAGTGCAGGTTTCACTTATGCTGGTCCACAGGTGGCCTCAAACTCTAAAAATCTTAAGTCCTGCAAAGAGCATGCTGAGGTAGTCCGGGCAAAGTTCTTAAAGGAGGTAAGTAGCGGTAGAATGCAACACCTCTGCCTATTTTGAGAGTATCTCCCTTAGGGGCGGTGCCTCAAAAAGAGGCTGGGGAGTTTACGTTTATACATCATCTTTCTTACCCAGAAAGGAATTCAGTAAAATTTCATAAGTGATGAGTCTGCATCAGTTACTTACACCAAGTTTGATGATGCAGTGCTTATGTTAAAGGAGTTAGGTCGAGGTGCCCTGATTGCCAAGGCTGACATCAAAAGTGCATTTAGATTAATTCCTTTCCAACAGCAGGATTTTTAGTTACTGGGGATTTCATTTGAAGGCAGATTTTTATGTGGACATGTGTCTACCAATGGGCTGTAGGATCAGCTGTGCTATTTTTGAAAGTTTTGATATATTTCATGGGTGGGCAACAACTACAAACCTTGATAGAATGTTATTACATTATCTAGATGACTGGTACCATTGACTGTAACAAAGCTTTGAATATGTTTTTCTCTGTATGTGGTGAGCTAGGTGTCCCTACAGCAAGTGGAAAAAACAGTCAGACCTTGCACTCAGTTAACACTCTTGGGAATAGAACTAAACACAGTGCAACAAGTGCCAAGGTTACCTCAAGATAAGATAAGGGTTTGTGCTAAGCCTCTTCGTGAGTTTCAGCAACAACGAAATGTACAGCTCCAAGACATGCAGTCGCTGATTACAGTACAGAACCAATGAATAGACCATTCTCACGGAGACTGATCGATGCTACTAGAGGTATATCCAAGGCTCTTACACACAGTATCCGGATTACAAGAGCCATACAGGAGGACCTGGCAACTTGGCCGTCGTTTCTTAGTAGTAGTAGTGAGTGAGTGAGTGGGTGAGTTTAGTTTTACGCCGCACTCAACAATATTACAGCTATATGGCAGCGGTCTGTAAATATTCGAGTTTGGACCAGACAATCCAGTGATCACCAACATGAGCATCGACCTGACTACCCGATCCCGTTAGTCGCCTCTTACGACAAGCATAGTCGCCTTTTATGGCAAGCATGGGTTGCTGAAGTAGTAGTAGTAGTAGTAGTAGTAGTAGTAGTAGTAGTAGTAGTAGTAACTCAAAAGGACCCACCAACGCTGGTACATGAGTAAAACAACATACCTTTATACTAAATACACAGCAATGGCGAAGCAGGGTATCAGTTACGGCTTTTAAACATCTTGCTTATGAACGGTGATAGCTTTATGAGGGTTGAAATTTTACAAGAAAAATGATGACGAAATTTAGGTAAAGTCGGCCAGGAACAATAGGATTCTTTTATTTAGCGACTAATGAACTGAACTGAGTTATGGGACTTTCTCCCAATTAGACAAAGCAAGAAGTGGCACGAAATGTATCACAATTAGGTAAAAAGTTTTTTTCCATGATACATTTCCGATCTGTCTGGTTGTTTTGAGGCGAATCCAGGTGCACTTAAGTCTTGCCCTTCGCACAATACCCCAGATCAGTCAACCATGTCCGTTTCTAAACTGGATCAATGCTTGAATAGTATCAAAAAGCTGCAGCGCACACTAAAAAGGTGTACAGTCTGCATCCTAGAACAAAGTAAGCAGCCATTCACTCAGCAAAGAGGCCTAAGTCACAAGAAGCTAATAACAATTTTATTAACGAGAACAGGATAACATGGGGTGGCTACAGAGAGTTGAAACTAGCTGAGGGCTAGAGCTGACCTTTGTTGAGACAGTAAAAACCCTTTGGACTAACATTTTGATTCCTTACTATTGATCAAGAATGAAAACAATAAAAACATGATTGATGATACAAAGTGGTTGTGCCCTATAATGACCAATGAAATGACCAGACAGAAGGGAGTAGCTAATCCTGCTAATCCTAATTTTACAGACACATTAATCAGCTGCGTGGATGATTATGGTATTACAATAGATATGCTTACTCTGGGCCAAGTCTCAGTTACTCTAAACCGATGTGTTATTCTAACATATAGATAGACGATGTCATGTTGACTTGTTCAAAGAAGTTTATTAAACCGCCTTGACACAGCTTTTGTCTTACGGAAAGGTGTGTCTAAGAGCTGAGTCTTAATTATCCACGGCTACAAATAACTTTGTATGTATGCAGTCGTTAAGTTTTGAAAAATTTGCATGTGAGATAAATCTTTATGCCGTCCTTCTCATCTATGGGAGAGTATTAGGGTTTCATAGAAAAAAATAGTACACAGTTTAGTAGAATAGTTGTGGACTATGACCAGTTATCGCCGAGTACCAGCCATCGCCAACACCTGACTGTAGCGTTTGCACAGACAGCTTGACTTTTACGTCCGTGGTATTTCACACATTGACACATCACAAAAACGATAGGCTACGAGAGTTAAAATCACTGTAAGTATTTTACATTCTTGACGCTATAAATTCGACTCCCTTCGGAAGACTAGACCCAAACACATCGGTGGCTGCCACGTGACCATTGGTGTGTTGACACGAAATTTAGAAACTGATGAGAATTGAATGAAAATCATTCTGGCTATGTTGTTAACCTATGAAATACTTCAGTCTCTAAATAGTACAGATTTTAATTTGTGTATGCATACCCATAATCACTAATCTTTGAATTGACTTAAATTTCCATCTCCGTTTTATGGACACGACAGGTAACATGCAGACGATACTGACAAAATGTAACTAGCAGGCAACATGCCAATTTTCACCCATTTCTTTACTCCTTTCTCAGAGAAAACAAACATTACCCAAATTGCAAACAGATACTCAAAAAGTCAACTTTGATAAGATCAACCGCGAGGCGAGATCTCTATATTCCCAGCTTATATCAGCATCCGTCAACATTCACGGTGAGAGCGAGTTTTGTTCTTTTAAATTACTTTTTTCTTGAACAAATACCAATTAGGAAATTTCTGCAATATGTTTAGGTTTGAAACACAATAGTTTTATTACCAAATTCATGTCACGTTTTTGAATGACATGAACAATTCAAAAATGGCGATTACTGGTCTTGTTAGTTCCTAGTAAAGTACATTATACACAACAGCGCTTCCTTTTGACCACGTTTCGGAGAAACAAGACTGGCAGCTGTAAACACGCAGGAAATATCGGTGAATAGCTAACCTATCGTCAAATCGTTAAAAATGGCGATAACTGGTCGTTAGCCAGTAGGATGTATGTACAAATATCTTTGTATGTATGTAGTCGTTAAGTTTTGAAAAAAATTGCACGTGAGATGAATCTTTATGACTTTAAACTGCCGTCCTTCTCATCTATGGTAGAATATTAGGGTTGCATAGAAAAAATAGTACACCATAATTAGGACTTAGTATCTCCCGTAATTTGTTTTTCTATGTGACCCTCATACGTTTCCATACTTTCTCTGAGCTGTTACTGATCATGATGAGATTGATATTCTAGAATTATGCTTTCTTAATACCTGAATGATTCTGTAGTTTATTGCTTGGAGTGGTAATAATTGATGATTTATGTTTGTACGCATTGATACCCTTTGATCGCTGGTTGGGATGGGGTGTGGGGTGTGAGGTGTGGCGATCTGCCGTAGACTCCCAGGTGGTATAAGTGGCACGTTAACTTCAGTAGGGAAAATGACTTTGATGCATATTGTAGGGTGGTGTCAAATGATTGATTGTACAATCAAGGGGCCCAGTGAGTGATAGCTCGAATGACTATTTTGTACTCTAGACAACTGATATGAGGTACCTTATCTTCTTGAAACCACGGTCCTGTTACTATATCTGTAATGACGTGTGCTCCCCAGACCTGGGGAGATGCATCTACAAGCAAGCAAACTGAAGCGTTGATTCTTCAAGACGGTGTTTGTGCTGACTTCCGACTTCATTACTTACAATTGCTGATGCTGCACTAGAAGAGGTGGTGGTTGTTTTTAGATATACACAAGTGGATGGTCAAAGTTGCAGTCTGCTCCTCTCGCTAAGTGCTTGGGCCGACTTGTCTTTGAGCGAGTGTTATCTATTTGCACAGAGCTGCTGGCAAAGCTTCCCCAATCTTCAACCATTTATCTGTGACGTGATACAATCTTTCACACTTTCCACCGGTTGGGTCAACAAATTCCATGTGAAGTTCAGCAACTGTTTGAATATAGTGACTTGCAGATACTATTTCAGCATTTATTCCCCATGTTGTGCAGGATCACTTACCGTGAGGAAGTGGAAATGCCACGTAGAAGAAACTTCAACTGGTAGTGTTAATTGTTTGAATAGGAAATGTACATAATTCCCGGAAAATGACCACTGTTGTTTTCTTTTTCTTTGACAGAGGAATCCATTGATTCTGTAAATTAGGCTAGTAAGGTTTCTGTGTATTATGTTTGTGGTGGGTAAATGTGCAACAAAGTAATAAGGAACCCATCCAGTCCCTTACTTGTAACAAAGTATGAGACAACAACCAGAAATACAAGGACGGAGACGCTTCTTTATTTTTCAACTCCGTCACATAGTCACCTGGGAGAGAGAGAGAGGGAGAGAGAGCCTGGGTAGTAGCGAGGCCGTGTTGTGAACTCCTCTCTCCGCCTGATTATTGAGACCTCCTCTTTATACGCTAGCCATGCTCGACCAGAGTTTTTCTGCACTGTCCAGAGACCATTATCAAGGGGATTTCTACACTATATCTTAGACCCTTGGTCACTCTTACTACACTGGCTAGAGTCTACTGTCCACTCAGGCGGAGTTACGGGGAGCTACCCTACACTGACCACTTGGTCATTGTTCTGAGTTTCTATACGCGGGCTATGGCCCCTACATCAACTCCGATTCTTCGGGTTAGACTTGGCTTCTTCTCTCTCCCATTCGTTAAAATGGATTTGTTAACACAGTGGTCATGGCCCACTGAGTCCACTTTGTTACATTCGTCCCCTTGTAACAAGAACATTTCCCAACGGAAATTTTCTTTTAACAATTAATTAGGGTGGTTTCTTCATAGGTTTTATAGTACAGTCCTTGGGCTGTGTTTATATATGATCACTGATTGATATAAAAGTCTTGGTACAATTGTCCAGAGCATAGGGTGTCGGCTGCACATATAGCCTCTTCTTGACACCAAGCACATGGTGAGTTCATGTATACACATTGAGTTGATTAACAACCAATAGTTATTGCAACAAGTCACATCTTTCATAAACTTCATGGATTATTTGAGTATTTATGTACAGTTTGTCCATAGCGTAGGGTGTCGGCTGCACATATAGCCTCTTCTTGACACCAAGCACATGGAAAGTTAGTATACATATATCCTGCAGTCAGTACAATCCACATTCTTCGCTAACTGCATCTCAGCACTCCTCCCAATTCTGCGTCGGATCCAGTTACAAGGTCTTTGGGGATCTCGTCAGTAGTGTACCCCGTCAACCTGGCGGGATTTACAAGATGGCGACACTTCCAGTCACGTGACCCGTGACTTCCGGTCAAGGGGAGATAACTCGTGTTTCCGTTTCCGGTGTACGCGTGGGGGTCTAGAAGACGTCACTACCGTCGCGTGCGTGCGTGTGCGTGTGAATGACGATGACATGAGTTCCGGTGTGCGCGCGCATGACGTCATGGATGACGTCGCATCCGGTGGGATCTCGGGCGATCTCGCTAGAGGAGGCGTGTTTCAAGATGGCGGCGGCGGCAGACGGACGGAACGGGAGGTGGAAGTGAGGGAGGGAAAGGAAGGGGGAGAGGAGAGGGGAGGAAAGGGGAGTGGGGGGAGAGGGAAGAAGACGACGGCAGCTAACAAAGCTGGTTCAAGTGTTAAAAGCATATACGTCAATTTTTCCTTTGGGGAGTGTTTGGGGTCGCCCTGAAAAGGGCCGTTGCTATTGTTTGGGGTTGGTTTATGACTATGTTCCACTGCTGCTGTTGCTGGAGACATCATCGTCCATGGGTTCAACTCCAAGATGCGTTGCATGAGAGTGTACATGGTGTCCATGCATTCTTGAACGAGGATGATCTTGTCGTGGAGACGAGTCAGTAGGCGGCTGTCTTCCTGTTTACTCACTTTCTTCAGCAGTTCACTCGACTGGTTGGTGGGAGCCGAATGTCTCGAGGTCTTGTTAGGGCAGTTCATGCTCTTGTGCTCTTCATTGCCACAGTGACGGCAGGGATGTGGACAGTCGTAACTAACATGACCTTCGCTTTTAGTACAGGTAAAAACATGTTTCAGTATCGTGCTTGTTGGTACTGCAGTTGTTGGTCTTTGGGCATATGTAATGACGATGCCCTTGAACACCACACTGGGTACAGATCACCTTGGGGCAGTGCTGATAACTGTGGTCATCTGTTTTGCACAGGCGGCAAGGAAAGGACACAGAGGAGGCGGTGGCGGCGATGGCGGGAGAAGTCTGCATGCTTCAAGCTTCAGTCGGCAACTGATGAGGAAAGCTGGCAAACCTCGAGTTTATATAGAGTAGATGACGTCACACTAGCGCGAACCGCCAATCGGCGTCACTGGCCTCGTGTGACGCGACGTCATAGGGATGTGTATTTGGAAACAAAGTCACTCCACGAACTCGTGGTGCACTCCACAACCTCATGGTTATCTGACACTGCCCAACACTGTCCAGCACTGGGTCACACTGCTCAGCCTACGTTGACGTCATAAGGTGACGCGTATATAAAGCCGAATCTGCATGGGTCTTATCAGTTCTCAATATGCCATCGACGACCACGAACAGCGATGAACTTAAAGCAGAAGAACAAGAAGAGGAGCCTGTGCCCTACCAGTTGGAGTCGGCACCCAAAAGAATGCTTAAGAAGTTCCGGACAGCCACTCATCGGTTCAAGTTCCAGTTCAATGCAGCTTGGCTACAGCGTCTCCAACCTGAAGATTTACCCGTCGTTCTCCGAGAACAGTTCGATGAGAGACCGCGTGAACGGGCATGATGGTGATCGGGTTGGGTTGAGTTTAAAACATCCCGCCCTGGATTCTGACATCCGAATCCCGTTACGTTGCATGGACGAGCTCCATCGAGTTGAACATCGATGACAGCATGGACCTTTTTTTTGCTCCACGTTGATGATCCTGAATGCATGGGTGAGGGATACGGGTGACCCAGACACATTGTTGCCTGAAACAGTTTTCTAGAAAAGATGCATCGTTCAAATCAAGAATGAAAACGATCCACTCTGCTTTGCTCGTGCCCTCGTGGTGGCTAGCCACCATGTCCACAAACCGGATCCTGTGACAAAGGAATGGACCAAGCAATAGAAACGCCTATGCGACCATCGTAGCCCAGTTCAACTGAAAGCAGCCAAGGCCTTATTTCGCCAACTGAAGATCCCCCAAGGTCCATGTACAGGGCATGCCACGTGGGAGATGTCTAGTCAACGTTTGGCGCCTTATTATCAAGTCAAAATCTACTCCCAAGATACCATGAATCGTCTCCTGTACAAGAGCGAGGTGCCTCAATCAACCAAGATCCTGTACTTGTATTACCACCACCAACATTATGACGTCATCACGTCCATGTTGACTTTCACAGGCCGTCCATATTACTGCGAAATCTGTGAGCAAGGATACCATCACCCGCGAGATCATTGCTGCACCCGGGAATTTTGTTGTCCCTGGTGTCAGTGTCCTGGATTCTGTGGTGATGTGGACAACAAAGGGTTCTCCTGCCTTCAATGCGGAGGATGGTTTCGCAACCAATACTGCTTTCAACGCCATCAAACAGCCTCTGCCAAGCATCCCAGCACTTGCTCCACCATTCACACTTGTCATCACTGCTATGCCAAAGTGAATGTGGGAAAAATCCAGGGATGGCCCACCACAAGTGTGGCATGAATTGCGATTGCAAGATCTGTAAAGAGCCCTTGGAACCAAACCACCAATGCTACATGCCCGTCATCGAATCAAGCAAACATGATGAAGAAGAAGATGGTGAAAACAGCGATGAAGACAAACCACTGCAACAGCGCCAGCGCCAGTTTTATGACTTTAAATGCACTCAAGATCAAGGTACACATGCTCCCAACTTGTGTGTCATACATGTGGAATGCGGCAAATGTATTTCCGAGGCCTCGAGTGAACTTTGAGAAAAGTGTCCATGGCGCAAAGAAGGAGATGGACCTAGCTGCATAAAAGTGTTTCGAGGGGCGACAACCTTCAAGGACATGGGCGACTGGATGCTCAGTCTAGTGGAAAAGAAAACCACAAAGAAACGGAAGGCACCATCATCAAACCGCCAACCCTCGAAATGCTCCAAACCACCATCCCCAGATGATATTCAACAAGAAGAAGAAGAAGACAGTGACGAAGAAGAAGAAAAGGAAGACCTTGCCATTGATCATGATGACGTCATCGTCATTGCTCACAACTACAGTGGGTATGATCACCTACTCCAGCAATACTTTCGTCATCTTGTGACAGGGGAATCTGATCTTGCAAATGAACGTGGGGCACCTTGTCTTCAAGGATTTCCACAATTATCTCACGATGGATCTAAAACAGTTTCAAAAAACGTTTGGATTGACGGAACTAAAGAAAGGTTACTTCCCTCACTTTTTCAGCACCGAAGCTCATCAAAGCCTTATCCTCCTGAGTCCACCTACAATCCTGACAGCATGTTTCATGCTGAACGCAAAGCTTTCTTAGCCTGGTACGACGCACGCGTGGCTGAAGGAGCTGTCTTCGATTTGGATGAAGAATTGTTGACTTGTTGACAGAGTGACGTCGACGTTTTGCGTCGCGCCTGTGCTGCCTTCCGCCACATGTTGATCCAACAGAATGACATGGACCCTTTCTACGAAACAATGACTTTACCCATGACTTGCACTTGCACCTTCCAAATACTGGAGCCCCACACCATCGCCATCATACCTCCTCAAGGTTATCGTCCATAGCTTCGGTACTCTGTTCAGTGTCTAGACTGGCTAAACTGGATCATGCATCAACGTCCTGACCTCCACATTCAACATGCTCGTAACAGTGACTTTGACTGTGCTGATGGCAGTCGCTGCACGATGGACGGCTACAACGCTAACACACGCACCGTGTACGAATATTTGGGCTGTTTCTGGCATGGATGTACTCGCTGTTACAAGACGGGGTGATGCAAACCGACTGGCCGTGTTTGATCATGTGGTGACCCAGTGGGAATGCGATTTTCGGAAAGAACAGGAAAACAACAAAGATCTGAGAGCATTCCTGATCACTCTGCATGGCCCTCATGCCTACATGCCTGACCCGTTGGATCCCAGGGACGCTTTCTTTGGAGGATGCACCAACGCTACCAAGTTGTACTACGAAGCCAATGAAGAGGAAGAAATCAAATATGTGGATGTGTGTTTGCTGTACCCTTACATCTGCAAGTATGGTACTTACCCCGTGGGACATCCCAAGATCAAGGATCACCCTCCCGTGTCTGACTTGTTCGAGCTACATGGTCTCATCCAGTGCTGGGTATTGCCACCCACAGACCTCTACCATCCTGTCCTTCCTTACCGTGTCCAGGGCAAGTTGTTACCTGTTGTACTTGTGCTGAACAAGAGTTTACTGGTTCCTGTCCCCATGGTGATGAAGACCGAGCATGGGTGGGTACCTACGTCAGCAAGGAGCGTCAGTATGCCGTTCAAGACTGCGGTTATCAAGTGCTTCATATCTTTGAGGCTTGGCACTTTGACAGTCTCACCGCCTACGACCCTGACACACAAGATGGAGGAATGTTTGCCAAGTATGTAAACAATTTCTTCAAGATCAACCCAGAAGGTTGTACAGACCCAGACCCATGTAGACGCCTACATCAGAGAGATTCAGCGAAAGGAGGACGTCACCTTGGATCGCGCTCACATCTGCAAAAACACAGGGCTGCGGGCCCTAGCTAAAGCTAGCCTGAACAACCTGGGGCAAGTTTGGTCAATGTGCTGGGTTTGACAAGGCAAAGTACATCAGTTCCCTGGAGAGGTACTTTGCCCTTCTCCGAGCCGAATAGTGCCTAGTGAAGGACATCCACGTTGTCAATGAACACCTCATAAGCGTCACCTACGAACCTCAACCAGAATTTCACAACCTCCATCCTGCTCACAATGTGGTCATTGCTGCCTGGGTGACAGCACAAGCCCGTCTCAAGCTCTACTACTATCTGAAACCCTTGGATCGACGCGTCCTCTATTTTGATACTGACAGCATCATCTACATTCATCATCCCCTTTGTTACAACCCTCCACTTGGAGACACCTTGGGAGAGCTCACTGACGAGCTGGGAGGAGGCAACAGTATTCCGACTCTTTGTCTCAAGAGGACCGAAGAACTATGGGTACAAGCTATGCCAACAGTACTATGACAGTACTATGGCTGTCAGCAAGGTTCGAGGATTTACTCTCAATCACAGAGCGAGCCAGCATGTTCACTTTGATAGCATGAAGAAGCTTGTGTGTCAACGGGATCAAGTCACCATCACAGTACCATATCCATGTCCGATCATTCGGACAGGACTTCGACAGAACAACACCTTGCTGTCCAAGGACACCAGTAATGTGTATCGCATGGTGTACACCAAGCGACGAGTACGGTACAACTCGGATGGAATGCCCTTGGAAACACTACCTTATGGGTACAAAGAGTGATTGTTGTTGTTGATCATTCCTGGACAAGAAACTGATGATACTGCATATATTGTTTATTTGTTTATCAAGAATAATAAAACACAATGTTATGTATTTTGCAAAGCTTTGAAGGAATGTGATGAAACAGAAGCCATGGCAATGTTGGGAGTAGAGACTCCTCGGGAGACTCCAGGAGAGACTCCACCCAGTTACAGACAAGTGACTATGCAGGATGCTTGGAATCATCATAGAAGGCTGACATTATGGAGTCACGGACTGACCGAGTGACGTCATCAAAGGTCATGACGTCATCGCATGTGTATATAAAGAAGAGTTTCTGTGAAAATTGTCATTCATCATCATCATGTTGTTCACGTTGCTGTTTGTGATCGCCACGTATCTGGAAGAAAGACACTTCTTGGAATACTTCAGAGAAGAGGTGCAAGATGCTGTGCAGAAGCAAGAGGCTCATGACGCAATGCGTGACGTCAATGCGTGACGTCATAACACGTGCTGTTGGCTATAGAAACTCAGGATCCATCGAGACGTCTTCAGTCATACCAGCTCAGCCAGCATGCCAGCATCTCCACGTCAGCACAGTAAGTATGATTTCACTTACCTAACTCAACGAAGTATGCGACCGCACAGAGCATTTGTAGGCCCGAGGGAATCATGCTTGCACAATGCAACCGCCGAAACGTTGATGTTAATATTTTTTTCCATTCCATGTTACAGGTACTAGAGATTGTGAACTGCTCCCTTCTTCTTCTTCCAACATGGACCACATCATGATGGCTGAATACATCAAATCCCCTTGCTCTTCTCCAGGATGAACGTTATCATGTGAAGGACGTACTCATCATCAGTGAGGACCTCATCTGTGTCACTTATACCATTCGTAAGTCGGAATCCTCCAAAGAGACAGAGGTCACGACTCCCAAGGCCGTCCCTCCTAAATGGGTGGTGATACCACCACCACCATCTTCCAAGATGACAACCCCTGCCATGATGATGAGGAAGACAAAGAAGGAGGTGGTGCCCAGGAAGAAGAAGAAAACACCCACCAAGAAGACATTGGCTCCTCCTAAGGACACCCCTGCCACGACTCCTCCTAAACAAAAGAAACAGAAGAAGGAGGAGGAGGTTCCCGTCACGGCATCCCCTAAGAAGGTACCCAAGGGTACCTCTCGCAAGGGCACCTCTCTCAAGAGTACCGTGTACCTGTCTCAAGAGTACCCCTCTCAAGGGTACCCCTACCAAAGGTACTCCTACCACGATCTTGAAGAAGAAGAAGAAGAAGGATGAAGCCCCTACCAGCAGTCAAGTGTCCACCCAAGCAGCACCTCCCTCGACAAAGGACACCACCACTAAGGCAGCAGACAAACAGAGTGTCAAAAAACAGAAACAGATGACTACTGATGTGCTGTGGAACAACTATCAGCAAACTGCTGATGCTAGCCCCGACAAGTCTCAAGTCTCCTCTCCTGCTAGCCCCGAGGCAGCACCCTACGATGAGTTGCCTCCTGACTTGTGTGATCTACGACCGATGCTGTCACCAGAGTGGCTGCCGACTGTCCTAGGCAGTTTTAGGGGGACTTCTGACATGTCTGCTCTTTCAGAAGAGATGATGATGATGATGGATCCATGATGACATCCGTGATGACTCCTACCCACTGGTTGATCACTGACGATTTGCTGGGCGACAATATCAAAGAGGAAGAGGCAGAAGTTTTGCGATGGTTTACCAAGAAAATCATCATCGCAACACGTCCGTGCTGTACTTGACGCAAAACCTCTTTGCCTCATCACCTCAACATCACACCAGTAGTTTAAATGCCCACTACCTGCTGTTGTTTAAAAATCCAAGGGACGCCTCTCAAATGGATCACTTGGCTCGACAAATCTTTCCAGGACAGATGGCTTTCCTTCGAGAAGCTTATGAGGATGCCACTTTGGCTCCTTATTCCTATCTGTTTCTGGACTTGAAACCGACCACAGGCAAAGAGTATCGTGTACGTACCTATCTCTTTTGCAACCCCACCACCCTTTACGATAAATAGCGGTGACCGTCTGCTCTTACCCTCAGTTGACCCTGACCTGCCATGGGAGACAGAGGAAAACAGGCCCAGCCCCACAAACGTGCTGTTGCCACAGGCTTGTTTAAACCCACCCGTAAAAATCTCCTGACCACCTTGGGACGTGATCCCACCGAACGTCATCGATCAGGTGTACAACGGTTGTATGAAAGTCTCAGTGCTCATCCTCCTTCCTCATCCTCCCCCTCTGCCAAACCAAGACCTTCCTTAACTCATTAAGCCCGAGAGCCGCTTCACTGCTCAACACCTGGAAGCCCGTGCTGATTGCCTGGCCCGCTGTGGCGAGACTAATTAGGGCTAATCACGCCTGATATCCCTGGCAGGTTTCGGAGATTACAGGAAACTGTCTCGTCATACGAGCAAGTCCTGATTGTTTAATTGTTTAATTGCGTTGTAAAGGTATATGTTGAAAGAAAGCAGGAGTGAATACATGTCATATATGTAACGTTTTACGTAATTTTATTACATTTTCTCTTGCTGACTTTTGGTTGCGTGTGTATTTTCTTAACATATGTTTGTATTCTTTGTATGTAAGACATAATTAAACAAATTGTCCCTCTCATGTCATTGTGTGAGGTTAAATTGTTCAAAAC
The DNA here is from genome assembly GCF_037392515.1 of Haliotis asinina. Classification (NCBI taxonomy): domain Eukaryota; kingdom Metazoa; phylum Mollusca; class Gastropoda; order Lepetellida; family Haliotidae; genus Haliotis; species Haliotis asinina. The sequence goes on from NC_090280.1 coordinate 12,475,926, forward strand.
ATCTATGTCAATGGCAGTAAAGAAGAATTTACGCTCATGCCTAACAATCCTTTATAAAAGAAGCGTTTTCGCTGATACGTTGCTAGTACATACCGAATATTTTAAGGTAAGTACTAATAAGCTAATGTGTAACTTACATGAAACAGACTCACAGTTTGTCACTTTGGTACATCTAGATTTAACGCAGAAAATATACGTTATCACACGAACATACATGTATGCATATTGTATAATCCTATTCCTTGCACATACATAAAACAAAGGGTCATGGGATGGGCGTCATCAAAATTCCCGAATAGGACGTTTTGTATCTCAGTTGTTCAATATACTAGTAGTCCCTGATTTGTTATCTATGACCAATCGTATCATGAGATACCTGTCACAGAGGAAATGACAGGTGATGGGGCGTGGGCTAAATTTCTGAAGAGCACGTTCGGTCACAAGACAGCTTGGATACAGATTGACTATTGGTTTGATCGTTGACCAGTCGATATACTGGATTTCGGTTTTATCAACTCTAGCTATCATGAAAAAGTTTGTCTATCGTGAACATACATAATCGTAAGGATGCCTGAAATGTACATGTAGGACTAACAAGCACTTTGAGTTAATGTTTCTTTAGAGCGCTCAAATCGCTACAATCAGATTATTTTTACCCCGGATAACCCAGAGAGAGTATTTATTTGCACATATATTTTGCGCACACTGCTTGTACATCAAACATAATGGCTTGCTAAACGTTTCAATATAATCAGCACATTGTTACGAATAAATATCACAATTCAAGTGCATGTATTATAGAATTAAAATAGGTTACACGATACTGATGTATTGTGAAGTATACACTTGCACTTGAATCTCCCCAAATATTTATGAAGATGGGCATACTTATATTTGTTTTGAAAGCAAACGAATTTCACAAGATTGACAATGGACTCCACAAAATGAATGAATGATTTAATTTAGAAGAAGGTTTTGTAACCTTGTCACCGTTAATTCAATCAATGTGCAAAAAGAGTATCTTAGTATTCACTCTCAATGACGAGTAACAAACACTTACCTCCTGTAACAACATCTCATTATCCCCTTTCTTGCAGACATGTGTTCATTTGCCTGTATGAGCCCCCAACATTGCAAGCAATTGTTATCAAAACACATTAATAGTTCTTCTGATTAAAACAGAAAGTAACGTCTCTCGTAAGAAAAGCTAATCTTTGATCATTACTGGTAAATTGAATGAAATAATAGGTACAATACGAATTTAAAATTTAAAACCCCCAATATGCGGCTCTCGCTAAATGGGAGGTGCTTTTTATCACCCCCAATACGCGGCTCTCGCTGGATAAGAGGTGCTTTTTATAACCCCCAATACGCGACTCTCGCTGTGAGAAGCTGATTGATTTGACCCGCATATGCGTCTCTCGGCCTTAATGAGTAAAAAGAGTTGTACCCCACAGTTCCCACCATGGCAGCAAACACGTTTGTCCCTGTCTATACGCATCATGCTTCACCTGCCACCACCTTGTCTCCTCCTCCTTCTTCTTTTGATGTCGCATCTCCCCCTTCTTTCTCGTCGTCTGCTGCCATGATTCAACCCTTTCAACCCTTGACGTCTCCTGCCATGACTCAACCTCGTGCTCCTAGCTCCAAACTGGCACGTACAAAACCGGCATGCAGAAGAGTCAAACCCATCCGCCTTGTGAAACGCTTGCCTTTGGCAGAGAGTGTGGCTATCAAAGGATGTCATTGTCTGTTGCAATGGTTTGCCATTGCCATGAGAAATATGCGAACAGGGCGTGTTCCTTTGAAGACTCAACACAAGACCTGGCTGTTGAGGCACCAAGACGTGTTGACCAATATTACAAATCCACGTTTTCCCGTGGATGAACGTCTGAATTCCTTGATGAAACGCAGTGGAAGTGGTACGTTGGTAGGTGTGTTGACACGCATCTTGTTGAACTGGCAGTCCTACCTACAGGAGGGACAACAGAAGCGACAACACCCAACTCGTCGCCAAAGGAAACCTCAGGTGCGTCATAACTCCAGGAAACAGAAGAAGGGCAACGAGAAAACAGCCCCAGGTGCAGCTTTGACCCGAATGGTGTTAAGAAGCCGGAAGAACAAGACAAAAGCAAAGACAACAGCATTACCCCCACTTCCTCCACCAACGTTACCAAAAATAGAGGCATCCCATCCTTATCCTCGTCAGTTCCATGGTAGCAGCAGCAGCAGCAGGAACATCATGTCTGCCCATTTGAAATGCCAAAAAGAAGCGCTCTGTCATGTGTTTAGTCCTACAGCAACACTAGCCATGCCACAGGCTATTTTAAAACATGCTCCGTCTGAACTGATTCAAGCCATCTGCGAATGTGTGGTGAATTCGTATGGAGGTAACATTCCTATGACAGCACAGCAATGACAAAAGCATGGACAACTCATGAATACGTTGATGAAAAAGAAAGTGTCTGTGGCCAAGGAACGCAAACTGTTACAACAGAAAGGCAGGGGATTGAGTCTCTTGTCTGCCTTGGCATCGGTGGTGGGTCCTTTGGTGTCTGGCCTGTTGTGGCGATCATAAATACAGGGCTCCTCTTGGATTGGGGTTAGTTGCCTCTACACCATGATGAAGCATGCACAGAAGATGGTGATGGTCCCAGAAGAGGTATGGCAAAGTCTGCATGACGAAAAAAGACAACGTCACTTGCACAAGTCCAACCTGTTGGAACAGAAACGATTACACACGCTTCACAATATGGATACCCTCGTTCGTGATGACATGGTTCCCTTCAGAGACAGAGAGCAGCAGTATAACACCTTGTTGCAACAGATTTTGGCATTTCAAGACAAAGCAGCAGCAACAGCAACAACACGACTCACCAGCAACACGCAACCATTGAACAGAACCCCTGCCAACACCACCAGGGAGGAAGAAACAACACCCATCGGGCAAGGGACTCCACGTAAGTTTACTTACTGAGTCACACTCTGACCTGTGTAGAGGTCGCCTAGAGGTCTTAGATCTACAAGTCTTAAGACTAAAAGAACTGTCATCCTAAGCATGGAGAGCGCGAAGCCTGTTCCAGAGTCACTGACTCATGTTCTTTGATTCTTCTGATTTCAGAACAATCCTCCTCCTCCTCCTCCTCCTCCTCCTCCTCCGCCCTCATTCTGAATGAAGTGGTGCAAACATTTCCTAAAACGCTACAAGGCAAGGCCAAATAGTTGATGGCACAAATACAAGCCCATCCTGACTTGGGTTGGAATGAAAACAGTCAATTCGTGGTGGAAGGGGAACCCAAGCCCGGGACTCACATGGTAGATCTCATCAATGATGTGGTTCGACAACGTACCAAAGCAGATCCTCCACCGGGTTGGAATATTCTGGCTCAGTATCTCGCTTCCAGCAACTTACCTCATGAACTGATTGGCAACCCTCTCCATTGGTCCTGGATGATGAAAACGAAAGGGGCAACACCAACAGCATCTGCCTCCCACTCCAGTGAAACGTAGGCAGAAGGTACCTCCTTGTTTTTGACGCCACCCCAATCCAATGTGGAACCCAAGAAGAAGAAGGAAGAAGCTGCAACACTGCTCATGGCATAGACTCCCTCTTCCCCTCTGAACCGAACTCATCAATGGATTCACTTTTAATAATAAAAGAGAGCAGAGGGTGACATCAACAACAGTATTAGCATAAGACGTCCAAAGAGAAACAACAACAACAGCAAATCATCCTCCTCTTTGTCGCCTGCCTGGGCACGATGGTGCCACCATACCTATTGTGATCCCAAACATCCCGCAGGATATGGATGGTGGCGTCGTTTGTGGCAAGCAGCAGTAAAACAGCAATCAGTGAGACCCCAGAAGGGTGGGACCCAGAAGGGGAAACCCCAGAAGGGGAAACCCACACTCACGCAACATCAGGTTCGACAATGGTTGAAAACCCAGGACACGTACACCTTGCACAAACCGTTCGGCGGTCCTTTTCCAGGGATCATTACCATGTGGGCAGCGTGGTCGAATTGCGGCGAGCCGATTTGAGTGACCTCCTACCCTATCAAAAGGAGAACCAAGGTTATTGGTATCTGCTGTGTATCATCCATGTCTTCTCCAAAATGGCGTGGGTGCAACCCATGAAGTCCAAGACCGGCACCACGTTCATTGAAGCCTTTCACCGAATCCTGAAACAAGCTGAAGGACGTGTGCCCTCCATGTTACAGACAAAGGGACCGAATTTGTGAATAAACCTTTTCAGTGCTTCCTCAAGAAACATGACATCCATTTCTACACCAGCCAAAACCCAGAAACCGGTACCTGGTGGATGGCGTCCCCATGAAACCAGAACTGATTCGGAGACCAAGTTCATGTGGAATGTCGATTTGAACTGACCAAAGCCAAGTTTTACGTGCGCCAAGTCAACATTGATCCTGCCATATGGGAACAGCATGTGAAACACATGTCACCAGGAGTCATGGCCAAATATCCTTTGACCCGAGTCCAAGTCACAGCTCACGACATTCCAGGAGGACGATGCGATTTCCACAAAGATCAACTGGTGGGAGGACAACTGTCCCAACGCGTGGTGTTGGGACTGGTGGACAACGATGCTTTTGCAGGCAGCAAGGAAAAGAACCCCTTCCATTTCAAGCACAACAACGTGACCAGTCTCAAACTTAAACTCAGTGGTCAGGAAGTGCATGGCACAGAAATCAATAGTGACTTTCAGAACAACAGTGGCTCGCTCAAACAGTTCTACATGAACCTGTTTCGCTACACAGGACATCTGTGGCAAGAACATCCCTGCAACCTCACCCTAGACGAGTTCAGGAATGGAGTCACACTGTGGGTGGTGGATTGGTTGTCAGATCTGGAAGCAGACGAAGGTCATAACTACCAACGACACATGGGTAAGTTGGGACTCAAACTCCAGTTTGCAGAACCCTTACCTCGTCCGGTCACTCTTGTCTGCTACGAGGAATACAAAAACGTACTGGAAATTGATCAGTTCCGCAACGCTCTAATGGTCTAAGGATGGATGACACGATGGGCTTGACGACCAAACATGTGAACGCCTATGTCCAGCAGGACCGCCTGCTGCGACCCCTTTACCAAGGGACCTTTGCCCGAGATCACTTTGCCATCACCGTGCTAAGTGAACAGCACGGACCTTATCCTAAAGCCTACATTGTCAACACGGACCCCAGCCATCTCCTGGGACAACACTGGGTGTGCGTGTATCGTCCAGCACTTGGGGTCTTTGACTACTTTGACAGTTATGGTGTCGACCCCTACCAACTGCATCCCGACTTTCGGAATGTCATGACCTACAGTGGATGGCTCGCACAGCAGTGGAATGTTCAGTCAGTTCAACCCTGGTTCATTGCGTCATGTGGAATGTACTGTTTGTTTGTCATGGCTCATCGTGCCCGTTGATGGACTTTCGACGAAGTACATTTTGATCCCTATGCTACCCTCGTCAATGAAGAACGTGTAAAACGTTGGTTTCAACCCACACGCCTGCCAGACAACAACGACGTCCAGGATCCACAGCCTTATCGTTCTGATGTTATGATGTTCTCTTCATGTTCGAGTTCATACAGTTTGTAAACAAAAGATCAGGGACACCCCTAATCCTGACTCTTTTGTCACAATGGTTCTTGTTAGCGGGGGAAATAAACCGTTGAAATCAACAACAACAAATGTCTTGTTATGATTGTCATGGCATGGAAGCATTCTTTGCTTGAGATGTTGCCAGAAGAAAAAAAAATGGTGATTTACAAAAATTTACAAAATTTAAATGTCATATTTTCAAACATTTACAACGATTGTAAAGGTGATGTTTACAAGGCTTGTAAATTCAGGAAGGATTTTACCACTACTTCTTTCAATTTTGCCATTTCTCCAGAATCCCCATGACTCTGTAAACATACTAATTTATTATTTCTTTTGTTCTGTTAGAGTTTATATGCATAATGGATTTTGCGTGTGACATATTTCTTCATGAAAACTGAAGGAATAAGCCATATTGTGTATAGTCCATTTGTGTTTTATATCAATGCAACTGTGTCTGGTGCGTGAAAACATGAAAGTTGATATCTACGGCCAGCATTGATCTGTATACCAAATACTTGTGACTGTTAAAACAGATGTCTTGCCTTTGTTCGAGATCATCATCTCAAACTCATTCCGGTGATTTTACCACTCTACTCCGTGGGAACTATATGCTTTCTCTACATAACACCTGTCACTAGACCTTTTATGTTGGTGCTCATTAACGGTGTTATGCATTTGGCGTATTCACGAAATCTCATAAACATGTCAATAGATAACTGGTTGTGATGTCAGTACGTGTGGACTGGAGCAAATACTCAAATGAATTAATAAAAATCATTGTGTAACAAGATTTATATAATCATTTACAAGTATGTTACAGAATAGTTAGATGGTGCGTGCCGGTCTATCATTTGTTTGTTTATGTTCGGCGTACATATTTTTTTAATTTATCATTCATACATAAAACATAACTTACATAACTGTACACCCTGCTTTGCTTTTGGTAACCTTCGTAAATATAAGAAATTCTTAAAGTGCTACACAATCATACATCATCAGTGTCAACAGTGATAGTTCACTTCATACACAACTGACTCAACAAGATGGGAAAAAACTTTTCCATGCTCTGTCATGGTCTTCCTTTCTGCTTGAAGATGCTTTTTGTCTTAAGTCTATGGTTACTTCGGTGAGCATCCACAATTTTACCATCAAGACACCAAAAATAATTATCTTACCAATAACATTCTCATAAATGCTCTATATTGATACAATTAGTTTGTATGTGTGGAATGCATTTACAAATGTAAATAAGTCAAGATTGTCATATGACAAACCACGAGGTTAATTCTTCAATCATATTTAGTATCAAATCTAAAAGAAGCAGTGACGAAGAGGTAGGCAGATCTTAAGATGGACAGATTATTAAGATCAGATAATTCACTATTTCCGTATAAGATTGTCTTCAAGCTTTACCCATGTTTGTAATTAAAATTTATATACATATGTGACAACATATGCTGCATTTAAATTTGTATTGTATGTTGTATGGTACCGGTGTCGATATAAACTGTAAAGCCGTTCACAATCCCGTTTCATTTTTTATCAATAAAAAACAAACACAATAATTAAGCATGCCTTATAATCCTCTTAAATATATAAATAAATATAATAAACGACTTCAGTCCAAAGAGGATACCATTAGTGGGATTATTTGGCTGATTTGAGTTAGTGCTTTGATAACACTTAGTGTTGATGAACAATAGTCTATTTCAACAACATGGTCAATTAGTAAAATTCATATTAAAGTGACATACCTTTATTTACATGTTTCACAAACCGTTGTGTACACGTGCACTGTCCATTGTATTTCTTGGTTCGAGAAGTTACAGAGAGGAAGAGTAACTCAAAGTAATTTGATGACCTTTTGAGATCTAAATACATATATGAACACCCGATGGGAAAATGCAGTTGATCATTGCACACCAACATACGGACATTTTTGCTGTCGTGAATTTGAGACTTTACATCTACATAGCCGTTCAGAATGGCTGTCAGCGATATTTCTTCAGAGGGCACATTCAGCTCAGGTGAGTATATTGCAGATGACGCAAGTATATTATTTGTAAAATCAGTAAGGCAATCCTGATGACGCCATGTGGTCCTTCACCAGAAATGTTGTTGAGAAATCTTACACTCAAGACTACCATATCATTTAGCAGGGTGCTCAATACACAGAGTCGTAGAGTATCCCTGCATTCAGTAAGTGTTTAGTATATTGAATCACGATATGAGAACAACAGCCCGACTAATTGGCTGATCAAAGGTTTATTACATGTCATAAATAACCTTCCTGGGACTTAATCAGGCCCCAGGTAACACCAGCTGTTGTGGTTGAGCTGAAGGATTACCTATTGCATGTAATTTCAATTATAATGTATAATTAGTATAAGACTGATTTTGGACGTATTCCTACAGACGTAAAACGTTCGGTTTTATGTTTTAAGAGATAGGTTTCATCAAAAACAACAATGACGGAGCAATACAGACTAATCCCAGTATTCATGCATATACGTATTTTGCATTCCCATATCACATCATTATATGGATGGAATAGTGACTTTAATAGATATAAACTCACAAAACACATCCTTTTCAAATCGCTAAGGCATTTCAAAACCAAATTTAACACAAATACATTTTAAAAACTTAATTGATTGTTTATTTCTTTGTAAATGTTTGTAACGTTTTCAGACAAGATATTCTTATACGATATTGTGTTAGCAATAATTCGACTTTATTTAAGACTTTAGTTGTAATACCTGCTAGTCATTTTGTCAGGTGTTTCCTAAAAAAATGCTAATTGCATTTTTCCCATGAATTTACTTTCACAGACAACTGTGAGGCTCTACGGAATGCTGAGTCTGTAAGAGGAATGACCCTAAATCCATAACAGACGTAAGAATATACTTTAATATGATTTAAATACAGTAACTGCAAGAGTTTCAATGCATTAAACCATTCAACTAGTAAAACTTCAGGTGTTTCTACAATAACCTCGACATGCATTTATCTTCATTGTGCTGACAATAAATTTAGAACTGTATTTTTTTCAGGTTGGAAACAGGACAGAATAAGGACGCTAAGGCAGCTCTCCCTGTTATTCCGCACCCTGAGTTTCAAGGTATTGCAGTTCTGTTTAATGCTCTGTCCTATATGCATCAGTGCACAACAAAGCATGAGCACAACCCACTGTCATATAAATAAGAATGCTCATCTCTTGAGCTCCAAACGTGAATTTTGTTGCACATTAAAATTATGCAACAAAATGTGATGTTCATGGGCGATTTTGTTCAACCGTTTGAATCAGGTGCATGTGTTTGGTGACGACTTCTTGTTATAATTCTGTAATCACTGTATAATATATGTCAGTTTTATTGAAACATAAAGTTTCTGTCAGGGTATTATATTTTGTTTGTTGCAGTGGCTAAGACAAGATGTTTGCAGACAAAAAAAGAAACCATCTCAAGACAGAAAAACAACCAAAACAAACACAAAGATGTCATGAGAAAATATTCCAGACAGTAAGTAAACATGAAAACCAATTTAACTAGCTTTCGGGAATCAAGAATTAAATGAAACTGTTTTAAGATGATGCACTACGTAACTTGGCTTACCATCAATTAACAAGGAAGAAGGCAAGTTAATTGATGAATATTAACTGAGACGATATCAATTAACAAGGCATTAGGCCTTGTTAATTAATGAACCCTTACTGACTTGCTCATCAATGAACAAGGGATTAGGCCTTGTTATGTGTTGAGGCTTTGTTCAAGGCAGGGAGATACAGTACCAATCACCCCATAGTATTAATCCGCGTGAACTTTCAAAGGAGAAAAAAGGTTGTACCATACAACATCTGTGTTCTAATGCGCTGAATACACAAGTATCAATAATACTTGCTACGAGATTATGAGAATAACCATTGATTCTATTTTCACACTGGTTTACCATTCACTTAATGCAAGTATAATCATATTGACTGTTTTCTTCAGAAATCGAGTCGAAGGGATGCGACAGGCAGACCACCTCGGCCATAAGAAAGCAAAATATGAACAAGTATTAAAGAATGCACAACTACAATGCCACCCCATTGTTTTTGATTGTATATTTGATAATAATGTGTAACATATTTTCCATAAATTTGTAAATGGAATGTTTTTGTATGAAATTTAGCCTTCCTCTTTCTTGTTGTAATCTGATAATTCCTTCCCGAAGGTAAATAAACATCTAGTGTAAGCTTGACACTGTCCATTTGTTTTGGGGTAATTTAATTCGCATGAAAGACGGGAGTATTATAAAAGTGAAACACATTCTGCATTATAGAATACCATTTCCATCAACAGTGCAGTATTGACCATGGAGCACTATCAGGCGAACATCAAATTTATTTCAATGTTATGATATGCTAAATTCCTTGTTCACGCGTCACAAACCAAATTCAGCACATTACAACTTTCACCACCTAAACAACCCACTCCTCGGGGCATTATCGCGATGATGACACTGCAAGATGTCAAACCAGCCTACAACTCAGCAGAAACAATTTCAAAATGTTTTTTATCCAATTTTTTATCCAATAAAGATGCAGCAGAGTAGCGAGGGAAATGGAAGCAGTGTGACTCGCCACACCTCAAATATGGTTCCTATGCCATGTGAATAAAATGACAATGCACAAAGTCGAACGAAGGCCATTCTGTGTTTTTTACAGGCACAAGGTGGATAAGAACTTACTAGTATTTGGCGTTACCACTATTGATCACGAGATAAAAAAAATCCCTAAAAACATATGAAATATCAACATGTCAAATATTCCACCACTATTAGTACTAGTAACGTATATTCCATTATACCAGTTCTGCTGTTTGTAAGAAAATAAATAAAATTACAAGCGTACAATCGCGTTTCAGAAGTGCAATATGTTGTACCAGGGAGCCTATATAGAGTATTGTAGCGTATCCCTGGTTGTACTTGGACTTTCGTCCTTCGCAACGAAGCCCGCGGGAGACCAAACCCAGTCATAGCTGGTGGATGTGCACTCAAATGTAACGACGACTACCGATTGTCTGCTTCATTTGCTGATACGCCGAGGGCTCATAAGGTGGGGCCCATAGTGTGATCAGAAAGATGATATGTTTGATGGGCATTCTAGAAGTATGGCGAGTCACAAGAAAGTAAGATTCTTCATGGACAACAACTTTTTGTATTGTATATGATGCGTCGTTTCAGTATGGATGAATATACCGTTGTCAAACAAAATCATATACACCATGTTGTTATGCATAAAGAATGTATGTAGAGATGTTGGGTTTTGTAAATCCATCTCTGAATTTTGCAATCAAAAATCATCTCAGTAGAGATGGTGAACTACAGGAAACTGTCGTTCGTCCAAGTACAAAGCAGGACTTGAAACTGACAAGCGTTTGCACCAGTGTCCGTGAGATCCAGTCATCCGAGAAAAAAGGATGTAGTTTCTTTGCAACCCATAAACATAAAAAACATGTCCTTTGTACAAGTATCACACCTGCTTAATTACATAATGTGGCTGAGGCAGGACTCGGGTGCATGAGTCATAAATCAATTTATTTTGTTTATGGCGTATAGCCTGATAAGTGTTAAGTTTAAATCGCACGTGGTCAATGATTGAAACTGTGTATTGCATATTGTCTTTAGCAGACAGGCAGCCATACATATAGGTGTCAATAAACCAGACATTAAGCTTTCACTGTGATAGAGGCTGCTTCTTACAATCAACATGTTTTTATGTAACGAATAGATTATTTACTTGTTTGTGTACACAACCAAGATTAGACTACTGCTCACGACCTCATACTCTGGGCATGCATACTGTTTCAAGCTCCGGGAACCTATTCACTGCGCATGCGTTATGGGCGCAGCGCAGCACAACTTCTTCCCCTAGCGCTGGGGAAAATTTAGTGAATCGCTTGAACTCCGAATTCGCGGGTTTTTTTCCATCGCGTTTTTTTCTTTATAGGTTGAATTGGCATTTTTTTATATTTCGGTAAGTGCATACCGAAAGGTATCAGAATCTGCAAAGTTGTGTTTTCCTTTTTTATGTGACCTTTTAGAAAGTTTCGTTCCATGAGATAAATATCTCAAAATAACACAACATGTCAATAATGCCCTATGTTCCAGGGTGGGCAGTTCTCTCTGGAGGTCTTGATGTTTCTTTTTCTTTGGGAGCAGTGTCTGGCCAGCACTATGTTGCACAATGTTCAGTTTATTAATTTGCGTCTCCAGTCCAACATGAAATTTATCATCTCGAAAACGTTGGGATGGGCTTTTCCAACAAGTTACTTTAACCTCCCATGCCAACCCCCAACCTGTTATTTGTCCAGGGCACATTTCTGTCATGGGGTTCCATTCCTGAAGGTTATTGTTTAGTTATGTTAAATATAGCAGTGTATGTGTTAACTGCAACTAGCCCGTGTACAACAGGTGTAGTCCCACGAAGCCTAAATTTATTCAGTTAGGTACAGTTCATTCGGCTTATGGGACTTCAATGATTTTATGGGATTATGGTGGATTGTTGCTTGGCTGAAAGGAAGAATCAACAGAAACAACAACAAAAAATATGATTGTGAAATATTTCAAAAGGTGATCGATCCCATCTGTATCACTGGTACTATGGGTAAAGGTTGGATCGACCACATGATTCATAGCAACATATACTGTCATGTGTTATGTTATCACAACACAATCTCTATCATTTAGCATATTATCAAAGGTGACAAGATGATATTGTTTATGGTTATTGTTATTCACTGTTCCCAAACACAAAATAAGTGGGATACTGAGTCGGAATTGTTTTCCAAACAGGTTGCACAGTGAAAGAAACACCCATGCATCTTCACTCCACCGAACACTGTAGTAAGAGCATCAGCATCCTACCCCTAACAGAGTGACTCCTGTCCACTGAACAGTGGTCTGTCCCACTCTTATTTCACGCCCCAAGTACCTCATAAATAATGTCGAGGGGTCAAACTGTAATTAGCCTTTGGGATTTATTAGGTGTGAATTTGAGGCCTTGCAGACCGTTTTACCATCACCCACCAGTTATCTCCCCTTGTGAATCTTGTGGACAAATTGTAAATGTCTTGTAAACATCATCTTTCCTAAACTGTAAATGCCTTGTAAACACCATCTTTACAAAAGATTTACAAACTTCTAAATGTGAATTTTTTCCAGTCCTGAAAAGGACCGCTTTTTTCGTTGTGGTGATCACAATGACCACAGAGGCAGCATCGTGCACTGGCACGGGGAAAGGCCTAGCTTGGTTTTCTTGATGGGGCACTTGCTGGGTGAGGCGTCTCAGGTAAGTCTCTTTGAGTCCCGTCCCACAGTACACGCAATAGAACATGCCATTGTAGGCATTGGTCCCGTTGGCATAGATAGGTAAACACCCATAGCACTGGGTGCATTGCCATGCTGGCAGTGGTGGTGGTGGTGCCGAGGATGGTTCCAATGACATGAGCTCCGAATCTCAGTTTTCTTCCATTGTTGTCTGCCCCCGTCCTCCTCCTCATCCTATATAGGAGAACTCAGCCACTCACAGGACAACACCCCACGACCATGACGTCACGTCACAACCTCACGCGCCATGATGACGTCACGGCCTCATGCGCAACACGACGTCATCGATGTGACGTAGGTACATCATCGATGGGTCGCCTATAAAAGCTCCAAAATTGTTTGTGCAGTGACACATCAGAATCATGAACATGAGAAAAGTCGAAGTCATCAGACCGGCACCCTACCGAAAAAATTGTGGTCGGAAACAATCAAGAGGTTAGAAACGACTGAACCCACCACGGCAGTAGAAGAGCTGGCGGTCACACTCATCCCACCTCCACCGGGAGCAGACACGCTTGCATCATTGCTAACAGAAACAGATATGCCGACCACGTCACCACTGCCGACTACAACACCACCACCAGCAACAACAACAACAGGAGCGACAGAAACGACACTGGCTTCCATCCAAAAGTTGGCAGAAAAATGGCGACTGATCATGTGTCCTACCTGTTTGAAAGCTTATCCATCCAACAAGTTTGACGTCGTCCCGGGAGCCACGTGGTACGTGTGCATCTATTGTGGCAAGGGTATAAGGAAGCAAGCACAACCTCTTCATGACAGTACCTGCCCCTGAAAATTTATTTTCCGAGGACTCGATCTCCTCTGCCGGTGTTAACCTTGGGTTACCATCACAACGGCCCTTTTCAGGGCCACCCCAAACACTCCCCAAAGGAAGACTTGACGTACAGACTTTTAACACTTGAACCAGCTTTATTAGCTGCCGTTGTCCTCTTCCCTCTCTCCCCCCCCCTCCCCTCTCCTCTCCCCCTTCCCTTCCCTCCCTCACTCCCTCGTAACGTCCCGTCCGTCTGCCGCCGCCTCCGCCGCCGCCATCTTGAAACACGCCTTCTCTCGCGAGATCGCGCCGGATGCGACGTCATCCATAACGTCATGCGCGCGCACACCGGAACTCACGTCATCGTCGTGCGCGCGCACACGCACGCATGCAACGGAACCGGTAGTGACGTCATCTAGACCCGCACACATACACCGGAAACGGAAACACGAGTTATCTCCCCTTGACCAGAAATCACGGGTCACGTGACCGGAAGTGCAGCCATCTTGAAATCCCGCCAGGGTGACGGGGTACACTACTCTCGTCGCAGCATATCCAGTCCTGGGTAGAGTTGTCTGATGACCGGTGCTGTATCTACATGGCTGGCGTCAATCTCTCCTCCCTGTAGAAGTGGCGCAGAGGCTACTCGCTCTCTATTGGCGTTACTCGCACCTCCCGACTCCATCGGCACCATTTCAAATACGGGAGTAACCTGGGTGTGTGTTCCCCTCTTTATTCTTTTGGCTAGCCAGGGTTTTACATTTTTTCCATATCCTATGGACATCATGATTACCAAGGCAATTATGCCCCATTAACAGAAAGTATTTCCAATAAGACATCTCCCCGTTATCAACAGTTGTATCTATATCCGTTAGCTGCTGAATTAAGTGATGCATTCGAATACTCTCGACCCCTTTTAGCTTATCTGGCAACTTGGTCAAAATTAAATTTGGAAGTTGCTTTTATAGTGGTTCTAGGATAAGCATAATGGATATATTCACTTTACGTATTAATCTGAGAAAATTATTGTCCACAGAATGCTTGAATCCATTGTGATAATTGGGAAGTAAGGTCAAATGATCGTTTGAGGCCGAACAAGTCGCGTTTAGTTTAACTACATCGAGAGGCGGATAAACTGCTATTGTACGAAGTTGTCGTACATCATTGTCACACACGACTGTGATTTCAAACCTGTCAGTGGTTGCTACGGCCCATTGACCATCCTATAAATATTCTGAATGGGGCAAGACAGCTCGTGGCTTAACCTCGGTATCACACAGCATCTTTACTTTTTCAATATTTTTCGTGAACAGGCCAATGATACAGAGACAGCTAAGATTAATAGTATATACTGGACTGTGAATTTGGCAATAATCCGTCACGGATCCAGTGCACAAGCTTCTTTCAGCCTCTCGTAGAACCAAGTAAACTCACGTGCAAAAGAAACGTCCCCAAAATATTTTTATGTGTCATTTTCTATTCCATGACCATGAACATAAATCAGTATCAGGAATAGATCACCTGAACACTGAATTCGATGACATGACACAAACGCTAAAAATGACTTTCATCAGTAAAATTTCCCGTATTTACAGAAAAGTACCCGTATGATTCCGGGGTATAAACCAGCCTTAGAAATGTTCATGGGCATTGGCTTCATCAGACTGAAACAAAGAACATGCCGCGGTTAACGTCAGAGCAGAGAGAGAGAGCAATTGGGATACTGCAACTTGGCGCTAACCGCGACCACGTCACCAGAATCATGAACTGCTCCAAGAAAACAATCGGGAGATTGTTTGTTGTCACGATACAGGCAGACAGACAGGACAGCAGACCGGGCCAGAAGGGGCAGACCAAGGGTGACCGCCCTCAACGAAGACAGGTATTTACGGGTGCTTCACCTGTTGAACAGAATCCTCACCGTGACGTCATCTGTTGCCCACGGCCTGAACCACCCAGTCAGCAGATGGACAGTGAGCAGACGACTGCGTCGACATGGCATTCGAACGTATCGGCCGTTCAGAGAGATGACGTTAACGGATCAAATTCGACGTCGCAGACTGGCTCGGGCGAGGACCGTTCGTTAATGGCATCAACGACACTGGAGCCGTGTACTCTTCACCGACGAGAGCAGGTTCCAGCTCAACAAAGCAGACGGTCGTGTGCGTGTATACAGGCGGCGGGGTGAGAGAACGTCACGGAGGTGGAGTCGTATGGCGGCGGAAGTTGTATGGTATGGGATGGAATCTGTGGGGACAGGAAGACGGAGCTGGTTATCATTCGTGGTAACCTGACAGCACGCCGGTATATTGATGAGGTTCTACAGCCCGTCGTTGTTCCATGGCTCCACCAGAACCCAAGAACCGTGTTCCAGCATGACAACGCCACACCCCACACTGCTGTCATTACAAGGAACTTCCTCAACACCAACAACGTGCATCTTCTGCCTTGGCCAGCGAGATCACCGGATACGTCCCCGATCGAACACCTGTGGGACCACCTCGGGCGCCGTATCCGCCAACGTCAGCAGCCTCCAGTGACAGTACAGGATTTGGGTCGTGCTTTGCAGGACCTCTTCACGTGATCAGCGACTTACCAACTCTATGCTACGTCGTGTTGTGTCACTTGTTGCATCACTTGGGGGACACACCCGATATTAGGACGTTTTAGTGATCGAGCAATGCGCTCCATGTTGTGGCAGCTGATCGAATACAGGACAATAGACCGCCTAGTCAAGAAATCCATCTGTAAATCCGTCCAAAACTGCTTTTGTGTATTACGAGTTCTGTTAACAAGTTAATTATACTGTAACAATATGTTCATAATATTAAACATTGGAATTTACAAGTGTTGTTTTCTTTTTTATTTATGAGTCGAAAACACAAGAGGGCGTTTCTTTTGCACGTGAGTTTATTTTGTGCGCTTAGCGTTAGTTGCTATCAAACTAGTTCCCAGCTTATATATGGACACCATGTTATTGATAGAATTTTCCTTGATATTGAGATCATTGAACATTACCGGAATTGGGAGATCATGGGCTTGGTAAATTTCGAAATGTCCGTCTAAGTCAAGCAAAGGCAGAGGAACAATTACTAATATCTTGTTATCATAAAGGACCGTGTTACGTTTAAGTGTTTGATAAAATTCCCACAATTCTTTTTCCGGATCTCCTGCTAATTTGAACCTCACTGGTAAATGAACTTTAACATCGTTCAGTATAGTCAGCAAAGTAACAGGGGTGATAGTACTTGGAGACATGTGGCCCAAAGAGAGCATGTTTAATTGCAGGTGGATATGTTCAAGGTATGTGGACAGAAGTTGTAAAGTGTCCCTTATATCTTGGATCACCAATTCCAATTGTAAATATGTTCTTACGGCCCATTCCAAAATCGTGATGCGCACATCGAGTCCATAAGTCACGTTTGCCAGTCTTTCTTCAATTACTTGTAAGCTGCCAATAATGTTATTTATCGCATGTCTATTGTCGTTAATTTCTACTCGTGATACATTTAAGATTTTGTTAGACCTTCCTGTACTACGTGTGCCATACTGGCTAGCTTTTTAACGTTGTTTTTAATTCCTGACAGCTCTTCATCTGACACAGTTCCAAATAAAAAACGTAGCGCTTTTCCTACAAACGGTAACAATGACCTTTTTGGTCGTGACAATCGTTGATATTCGTGAAAACTGCTCTCAATTGCGCTCAAGGATATATTGAGTTCAATGATATCTTGATCTAACTTTCTAAACATGCCCAGTATACTAGCTGAATTACCACGATGATGTTTATTAATTAACCCTCGCACAGTCAACGTGGTTGCGTCAATTTCATTGTGACACTTATTGCGGAAAGCATAGTATGGGTCGAAGTCAATTACAAGGGTAATTAGCCATTTAGAACGCGTAGTCGTTACGTCATTTAATTTCTGGAATACTACGTTCTCAAACATCATGGTACCTCTGGCTATACCAATTAACAAGAACAAGAGACCACCCATTCTTGCGTTCTGGAAAACACAATATTTATCTATAAGTACACATGTATTGTCATGACAAGTTTCCCTCATCCAGTCTATACGTCTACCACCAAATATAATTACTCGTCATACAGTTTGTGGTTACGTGTAAATACGTCGTCATTGGATACATAATATATACAATATTTCTGCTAACACCCCACTGTCATGAAGCTCTTATAACAGTTGGGCTATAGCTTCTAACAAGCTTTTAACGTTACTATCGTGTTTCTTTTCACTGTCTAAGCGATATTGATGGCTTACCGCGCCAGCCAGGACATGTTCCTCAACACTGGACGTAGCCATATCAGGTTGTTCACTAGTCGTATCGGATGACTTGTCAGACTCCAATATATTATCGTCATACAGGTGATTTGTTTTACTATTGTGTAGTCGTTTAGACAATTCAGTTAATGGAATGTTTTCTTCTTCATCTGGTTTTATCCCTTTCCCATTAATTACAAAACCTAAATAATCAGTTTCCTGTTGCGCACAGCTACATTTTGACAGTTTTAGTTTCAATGAATGTTGCCTGCTCATGATCTGTCATGTATCGCTGCATAAAATCACTAACTGTACTCGTACTACTTTGGTAAGCAAATAGTTTCCTTTGGTTGTCATTAGCGTTAGTCAGGATAGCGTATTTCTCAATACTTTTAATCCATCCCTTGTATTTCTTAGGATCCCCTCGAAAAAATTCTGCACTACACTGGAAATACCCTGAGGCCCTAGTGTGGTTGACAAATTCGTTAACGGTCCCGTTATCTGTCCTGTCAACCTTTGTAAAAACTCGCCTAATTCCTGGCCAGCCATTTCGACAAAGAGAGTGCTAACGGACCCTTAGTTACTCGTATTTCGCAGTCCACTGGGCGCTCCAAGTTTCCGTCTGAGGAGGATCCTGGTCACGGCACCAATCAAGAACCCACCCAGTCCCTTACTTGTAACAAAGTAAGAGACAACAACCAGAAATACAAAGATGGAGACGCTTCTTTATTTTTTTTCAACTCCGTCACATAGTCACCTCGGAGAGAGAGAGGGAGAGAGCCTGGGTAGTAGCGAGGCTGTGTTGTGAACTTCTCTCTCCGCGTGATTATTGAGACCTCCTCTTTATACGCTAGCCGTGCTCGGCCAGAGTTTTTCTGCACTGTTCAGTGACCATTATCAAGGGGATTCTACACTATATCTTAGACTCCGGTCACTCTTACTCTCCTTTTCGTTAAAATGGATCTGTTAACACAGTGGTCATGGCCCACTGAGTCCACTTTGTTACAAATGTTAGTGGTCATGTTGCGAACACTCGAATGTTCCCATTTCATCTTGTTGACGACCGCAGTTTAGCAAATACTTCTTTAGTCTTCCCCTCCTGTGGAATCTGACAACTATACCTTTGAGGGCGGGAGTTACCAATTGCCGAAGTGCGCCCCTTTACCTGGTTATGGGAAGATTGCTCCCTTGATGTTCCCCAACGTGATGCTGCTGGAATATTGCTAAATGCAGCGTGAAACCAAACTCAGTCATACGCTAAAAGGGCTGTTCGTATAAGATCGCGTAGGCGTCCCGCAAATGACCAGATGACGCAGTAATAGTGAATAGCTGCATGTATGATAGATCAAGCATAACCAAATCCAAAACAATCAACACCCAAATGTAAGTGAGAATGTTGTTTCAAAGCACGAGCAATACCTTCAAATTATGAAGTTACTTAATCAAATGTACAAATGCACGTCTGTTGATGCTTCCAGGTCTTCACTTAATGACCTCACGTGCAAGTGTTCCCGAAATTTAGAAAATTAGTTTCATAATTCCAAGCTCAAGTGACCAAACAGACAGAGTAAATTGAAGTTAAGAATGTGTGTAAAGACGGTCTGATATCATGCCACACTTGGCCTGTGTGTGTATTTGTGAGAGTACACTATATTGTATACCATGGGCATGGGAATATTAGTTTCATTACTTGTGGTATCATTCTAATTCAAGTAAGGATGGAAAGAAATCTAAAAAATCTTATGCATACATGACACTGTTTTAACTGAACTAAATTTTTATTTATAGTTGTGATGATAGTGTACTAGACTAAATAATCCAACCCCATGACCGGTTTCCTGCACAATATATATATATATATATATATATATATATATATATGTATATATATATATATATATATATATATATATTGTGCAGGAAACACATATATATGCACATGCATGCAAATTCTTTGCCACATATGTATTATACATTTGCCCATAACAGCCCATTTATGTAGCCGATTTATCATTGCATGTCTCTTTTTCAAAATGTATTTACTGATGACATTTCATTATTTCTTATGATGCGCCATCAAAGTAATACAGCAATTACTTACATGTGACATCCACTGAAACACTGGAGCTGTCAACAGTCCCGAGTGTATTGGAAGCCTGACACTTGTAGGATCCTGTCTGTGACCTGTCGGCCACCGGGAGAGTCAGTGTACCTCCATCACTGTGAGGTGTCCCATCCTTGAACCATTTGTATGTACACGCAGGTTTGCAGGTGGCTGAACACCGGATACTTGGTACAGTCTCTTGACCTTCCCTCTTGGTGTAGGACAGAGTGGATGGTTGTAGGGTCACAGCATAGGGACCATCTGTCAGAAGGGAAGAACAGTGAAACAGATTAAACCAATGTATGTACACACAGCTGGGGGAACACAGGATACTTGGTACACTTTCTTGACCTTCCCTTCTGGTGTAGGACAGGGTGGAGGGTGTAGGGTCACTGAATAGGGGTCATCTGTCAGAAAGGAAGAACAGGGAAACAGGTCAAACCAATGTATGGACACACAGGCGAGGGTACACAGGAGTGGAGGGTTGTAGGGTCACAGAATAGGGGCCATCTGTCAGAAAGAAAGAAGAGTGAAACAGATTAAACCAATGTATGTACAGACAGGTGGGGGAACACAGGATACTTGGTACACTTTCTTGACTTTCCCTCCTGGTGTAGGACATAGTAGAGGGTTGTAGGGTCATAGAATAAGGGTCATCTGTCAGAAAGGAAGAGCAGTGAAACCGGTCAAACCAACGTATGGACACACGGGTGAGGGGACACAGGAGTGGAGGGTTGTAGGGCCACAGGATAGGGGTCATCTGTCAGAAAGAAAGAAGAGTGAAACAGATTAAACCAATGTATGTACAGACAGGTGGGGGAACACAGGATACTTGGTACACTTTCTTGACTTTCCCTCCTGGTGTAGGACATAGTAGAGGGTTGTAGGGTCATAGAATAAGGGTCATCTGTCAGAAAGGAAGAGCAGTGAAACCGGTCAAACCAACGTATGGACACACGGGTGAGGGGACACAGGAGTGGAGGGTTGTAGGGCCACAGGATAGGGGTCATCTGTCAGAAAGAAAGAAGAGTGAAACAGATTAAACCAATGTATGTATGGACAGGTGGGGGAACACGGGACACTGAGCACAACACTGGTATCCATGCTTGTGGAGAGGCATGTGATTAATCCATTCTTGACCGATCAAACTGACATCAGTGACCATTCGTGATGTATTTCAACACTAACTCACAATCTGTGCTCAATATGTTCTTTATCATAACGGGTTTGTTTACTATAGCAGCATTGCTCTTTTCTGCTACATAATTACTATGGCACCCGTGGCGAGCCACCTCCTCGTGGTGGGTGCTGGGTAACGCCAAGAGCTCGCCGACACCCCCGTAGTGGACCCGGGGGGATATTTGGTCCACCAACCCGTTTGCCGTGGGTTGCGGCCCTGTGTCGGCGGAGGAGGGGATCCTGGTGGTTGAGGGCAATAGGGACCTGCAATCGTGTTCCTGTTGCTCAATACACCACTTTGGCCCTGACTTCGCCTAGACGGGTGGTTGAATGGGCCCGGTTCGACCAATCGGCTGGTCATGCCAAGCCCTGTGCGGGGATTATTCATGTAATTGCACATTTGATTTTGTGTTTGTTTCAATTTTGGTCTTGGCTTTTCACTAACAAAACGTTTTAGATTTGAAAACTGATGTTATGAACTTTGCCTAGAGTCTAATGCTTATACCCAGAAGGCGGTGGCTCATGGGCCAATCTGGTGGAATAATTCTTTAATTTTTCTGCTGGAGTATATCATCCGGGTATCCTTGGTGCTTCAAGCTGGAGATCCGCTTGTTTTTAGCATTGTCCTTGTGATACTCCATGGTGGGTGGGGAGCTCGGATGATGAAAAATGACTTATTCACCATGGCTTACGAAACGCCCTAAAAAAAACTAAACGTCCACTTGACAACGATGATGAACAGCGACCTTCACAATCTATTGATTACTGGCCACGGTTTCTAGTGATTGAAACTACTGATAAAACACCGTTGAAATTAAATCCGTTTGCGGTTTCTAAAGGCATTCAAGGCATTGCAGGAGACGTGAAAAACATTAGACGCTTGCGTTCGGGTGCTTTGTTAATTGAATGTAGCAAACGACAGCAAGCATCCAACCTCCTTTCCATTGAATCATTTGTTGGTACACCTGTGTCCGTTTCTGCACACCGAACTCTTAACACAAGTAAAGGTATTGTAAGAGATCGGGATCGATTGTTCTCTGACATGACTGAACTGGATATAGCCACCGAAATGAAAGACCAAGGCGTCATGTTTGTCAAACGATTTACCACCCGTAAAAACTCAGAAATCCATCAAACAAATACGTATCTCTTTTCGTTTTCTTCTCCAACTGCTCCTCAATCCATAAAGGCTGACTACTGCAATATCAGGGTTGAAACATACATTCCCAACCCTCTCAGGTGTTTCAAATGTCAGAAGTTTGGCCACGGTGTGAACACCTGTACGTTGTCTGTCACGTGCGCTCACTGCAGTGAGAAGACGCATGTGACGGAAGATTGTGAGAGCAGTTTTAGAAAGTGTGCCAACTGCTTTGGAGCACACTCGTCGTCCTCCAAGGAGTGCCCGATGTGGAAAAAGCAGATGGAGATTAACAAAATTAAATTTACTAGAAACGTCAGTTTTGCAGAAGCTAAAAAACTTGTACAATCTCCAGAACTAACTGAAACGTATGCATCAGTAACTAGACCACTATCAGATTCAACCCTAAAACAATCTAAAGTCAAAACTACATCAATAACCTGTCAAACAGACTTGACATGGGTGAAAACTAATACTCCCGAGAGGTTTTCACCGGAACAATCCACCCAAACATCAGTTTCAGCCCAAATCCAATCTGAGTCTTTGAGTAATCATGACACATCTACACCACAGGAGATAGCACCATCTCAGTCAACTGCAAATGTCAAACAGGTTGTTAAAAGTAAACCCAAACCAAGGCCAGATCTTTCTAAAAAACTTCAGAGTGGCAGAGTCTCCAAAGGATCAGAAAATCGTGTTCAACTTTATAATAAATATGGTTCGCTTGAGGACATGGAAGTGTCCCAACACACCCATCAAAGGGCACATAGCTTGTCGCCCACCAAAAAAGTGCGGGGCAGATCCCCAATCAATGCCCCTAAAAGATAGTCCGTTCCAAAACTATAGTACAGTGGAATTGTAGAGGGTTAAGGACCAATTTCAATGAGTTACAGCTACTAATCCAGGATTTTGCACCATCGGCCTTCTGTCTGCAGGAAACCTATTTGAAGCAGACAGATACTTTTGATTTACGTCAGTTCGTTTCATATAATTATTCGTCACCTCCGGGTGACAGGGCCACAGGAGGGTCTTCAATCCTTGTAAAGCAGGATGTTATCCATAGTCCTGTTGCACTCACAACAAATCTCCAAGCTGTTGCAGTGAGACTAACTCTTCATGTTACCTTTACACTGTGCTCTCTGTATATTCCGCCTTCTTCAGCACTCCAGCAGTCTGATCTACAAGGTCTCTATGACCAACTTCCTAAACCTTGCATCATAATGGGTGATCTCAATGGCCATAACCCAATTTGGGGTGGTACAAACACTAACACTAAAGGTAAACTACTGGAAGATTTTATAGCCAATAATGACTTGTGTATATACAATGATGATTCAAGCACTTATCTGCATCCTGCAACTGGCACCTACTCTTGTCTAGATTTATCTCTCGCAGACTCTACTCTACTTAATGAATTTGATTGGTCAGTCCACAATGACCTCTGTGGAAGTGACCACTTTCCAACTATATTATCAGAAAATACTCCATCTGACTCTCCATCATATACCAGATGGAATTTTGCCAAGGCGGACTGGTCGTTATTTCAAACTTTATGTGCATCTAAATTAAGACCCGAATGTTTCAGTCATATAACCGATCCTATTCAATTATTTTCTGACGTTTTAAATAAAATTGCTGATGAATGTATACCAAAGTCCTCTACAACTCCACATGTACGGAAACCATGGTTTAATACAGATTGTAGACAAGCCAGGAAAGCGAGGGAAAAGGCAGAAAATTATTTCCGTCGTCACCCAACTGTCCATAATTTGAACAAATTTAAGATACTCAATGCGAAGGCGCGTCGTACTTTCAAACAAAATAAACGGCAATCTTGGAGGAACTATGTCTCCAAAATTAACTCACGTACGCCAGTGTCTAAGGTATGGAACATGGTTCAAAGAATTAAAGGCAAAGGTTCAAAAGTTGCTGTTCACCATCTTAAAGATGGTGACAATTTAATTACTGACACACCTAAAATTGCAAATAAACTTGGAGAAACACTTGCCAAAAATTCATCATCGACAAATTATGTTCCTGAGTTTCAGAGATACCAGAAACAACAGGAAAAGACAAAACTTAATTTCGCTTCAAATAATGGTGAAGACTACAATGAAGTGTTTTCATTACATGAGCTACATATTGCACTTGAGCAAGCTCATGACACTGCAACTGGTGATGATAATATACACTATCAGCTACTGAAACACTTACCTGAACCATGTCTAATGGCACTTTTAGATATATTTGATCAAATATGGACGTCGGGGGAATTTCCCCCTTCATGGCGTAATGCCATTGTAGTCCCAATACCAAAACCTGGCAGGGATCATACAGATCCGTCGAATTACAGACCGATATCTCTAACCAGCTGTGTCTGTAAAACCATGGAACGTATGGTAAATAATAAATTAACTTGGTATCTTGAAACCAATAACCAATATACCATTGATCATTTGGTACGTTTAGAATCCTTCCTTAAAATGCTATAGTAAATAAACAACACGCTGTATCGATTTTCTTTGATCTCGAGAAAGCTTATGATATGACCTGGAAGCATGGCATTTTGAAGGATTTACATGATTTTGGGTTCAGAGGCCGTTTGTCTCCTTTTATATCAGAGTTTTTAAAAGACAGGCAATTTCAAGTACGAGTGGGTTCAACCCTGTCTGATCATTACAATCAGGATCAGGGTGTCCCTCAAGGCAGTATTTTGTCCGTCACTTTATTTAGTAATAAAATCAACAGTTTATCCAAGGTTTTAAATGATTCAATTGATGGATCACTTTTTGTAGATGATTTTAACATTTCTTGTCGTGGTAAAAATATGCGTACTATTGAACGGCAACTACAACTTCGTTTAAATAAAATAAATAAATGGTGCCTTGAAAACGGCTTTAAATGTTCTAAATCCAAAACTAATTGCATACATTTTTGTAGGAAATATAAGCCGCATAAGGACCCTGAACTATCTTTAAATGGCTCTCCCATCAAGGTTGTAAAGGAGGCCAAGTTCCTGGGTTTAATTTTCGATTCTCATTTAACCTTCTTGCAACACATTAAATCCCTTAAGGCTAAATGTCTGAAGGCACTCGATTTGTTAAAGGTTGTTTCAAATTCCAAGTGGGGAGGGGATCAAGTTACCCTCCTTCACTTATACAGATCATTGGTACGATCTAAATTTGACTATGGCTCCATTGTATATGGTGGAGCTTGTCAAAGCAACCTTAAACTATTAGAGTCTGTCCACCACCAAGGTCTAAGACTTTGTCTTGGATCTTTTAGAACCTCACCTGTTGCCAGTCTCTATGTTGAGGCTGATGAACCATCTCTTACACAACGCCGTATAAAACTGTCTTTACAATACATTACTAAATTATATTCTAATAAATCTAACCCTGCCTATAACTGTGTGTTCAATCCGCTTTATGAGAATTTGTACGACAAGAGGTCTTCTCTTGTTCCACCTCTAGGACACAGAATTAAACCCTTTCTTTCTTCGGCCGGCATTGAACTGGAAAACATAGCTCCCTCCCGTCTTCTTGCTTCTCCTCCTTGGCAGTTGGTTAGGCCACAAGTTGACCTAACATTAACTTCATTTAAAAAATCAGAAACTAATGAATTACAATACAAACATTAATATAATCAATTAAAAACTAAATATAGCAATTATAAATCCTTATTTACAGATGGTTCCAAGAACGGTGGTGCAGTAGCTTGTGCCACTGTCATTGGATCCAGAGCAATATCTTCTAGAATTCCAGATAACAGCTCTATTTTTACTGCAGAAGCAAACGCCATATTAACTGCTCTTAAATATATTCAAAGACATCCTAAACACAAACAGTACATAATCTATTCAGACTCTCTTTCGTGCCTTCAGGCTATTAAAACCTAGCATGTAAACATCCACTTTTAATAGAAATTATTGAACTTTATAACTATCTTGCGACTGGCCAATATGACATCGTCTTCTGTTGGTTACCCAGCCATGTTGGAATCTCTGGTAATACTTTGGCTGACCTTGCTGCTAAGGCAGCGCTAAACAAATCTGTTACACCACTTCATATTCCCTATACTGATTATAAAGCTACCATTAGATCTTACATCCGTGATCTGATGCAGAAGCAGTGGGACACCCAAGTAGGTATCAATAAATTACATGCAATAAAACCATTTGTTGGTTACACCTACTTGGGTTGTCAATCCAGATTTGAAGAGGTCATTATACGACGATGTCGTATTGGCCACACTAGGTACACGCATGAATATCTTTTGAAAGGTGAGGATCCTCCGTTCTGCATCCCTTGTGATGAAATCATCACGGTCAAGCATATCTTGCTTGACTGTGTTGAATATTCCATCACAAGGGACTATTATTTTAAAGCAAGAACTATGAAGGACCTTTTTAGTAACGTACGTTCTCATTTAATTATTGTATTTTTAAAAGAATTGAATTTATTGACTGACATGTAAATAACTAAGTATTTTATGATTGGAAGTTGAATTAGCAGCTAAGATTGTTAGTGGCTGTATCCTCGAAGGGGGTTGAAGTACCGTAAAATTATTGTCCTCCTGAGAGGGTACGTAAGTCCCAAAACGGTTTAAGTCAGATTTAATCTTCCACTTTTTTAATCGTAGAATATGTGTCATTTCAATTTGTGGCTAATCTTGCATACAGTCGCCAACAGCTGAGGGGATGTTGTAAATCCAGCCAGGGACCATGCAGGTAGCGGAGGTACTGTAAGTCCCCATGGTCGCTGGTATGGTGATCTACCCTCTGTTGTTGGCGATCTATAGCCTGTTTTTATGTTGTACTGTCCAAATAGTGATACTATCTTTATTTTTTAAAGTTTCTACGCTAGTTTTAATACTAACTGTGATAGTCTAGTGGTTTTTCTGTCCTTCGTAGACAGGGTCTTCATAATATCGATATATATTCTTTTTTGTCATGTATGTTCTCGTCACGATATGGCTGCAATATTGCCGATGTGACGTTAAATATTAACTCACTCACTCACTCACTCACATAATTACTATTCACAAACAGCAGATGCAGATGCTACTAAATGAATCTTGTCAACGACACATGAGACTTCATTCTACTATTTGGCAACATTATTAGTTTAAATGCCATTGCATACTTGTCAATGACTGTCTAGTTCAGCTTACATTGTGGCTCCATGTTGTACACCTGGCTCCACTCTGACTCCAGACTCCGACTTTCTCTGGCTCTACATCTGTTGCTGTGACTGTCACGGGAAGTCACTGTGAAGGTGTAGGAGGATCCAGGGGAGGTAACTGTGATGTTAGTGTTGTCACGCTGCCAAATGTAGGTTAAGGTCAGGCCATGATCAGCTGGGACAGTGGTAGAGGTGGAGCTGCAGGTCAAGGTGATTTGTCTTCCAAACACAGGAGCTAATGGTCCACTAAGAGTTGGTTTAGTGGGTTGACCTGGAAATGTTTATAAAGGGCTACAAATAATCATGATGCCTGAATAATAAACAACAATATACAATGTAATTCTACAGCGATTTATACACTTTCAATTAAAGGTGAATGTTTGCAAGAGAGATTTCTTATAGCGTGAAGGCACGAAAGGGAGTCGCAGTAAATGACGTATAGTTTACAGCGAGTCACTTAACCTGCGCCACATGATATAAAACCTCTTTATTCAAATCCTGACTGACTCACAGTCAGACAGACGGGTCCAATCTCTTCTGCTAGATGCGGCGTTTGTTCAAGTCGCCACCCCACGCGCGACCACGTGGTTGAAGGGAAACTTCCTGCAAGTCCCCAAATCGGGAAAATTGGGCCCCTCAGTCTCTCTGTGGGCCCCTCGGTCTCTCTCTTATTTCACTCAACTGATAAAAAACATTGCTGATTTCAAGTAAAAACTCTCTTCTGTGTTTTATCCTCTTCCATCAGAAGGCAAAACATAATATACACTCTTGAACACAAGCAGTGTGTTAATCATGTGTTGAGCTCTTCTGTTTTTGTGACTACTGACTACCGTTGTTAATTTGACATACATTTAGACGAACGTATGCAGTTTCCACAATGTCTCGATAAAGGCAGTTCAGCACGGCAACAACACACGCGCTACTTCTCTGTGGGAAGAAGGGAAAGCATACAAAAAATTGAGAGGATTAATCATTATTGTTGTCAGTGTGTGATAACTTACAATTTCCTGGATGTTACCCCTTCTCAATACACACTTCTGAAGTGTGTATAAAGTGTCTATGTACTACCTGAATCAGGAAATGTGCTTTGTGTCTTCATTATCACATACTCAATTTTCTAAATTGTTTTTCGTTATTGTTTCAAATGATATTTGTGAGTAAGTCACGCCACTATCAGTTAAATTAAAGGCGTGCATACGTACAGGTTGTTCAGCTTGACCTCAGCTACTCTACATATGCATGATCCGGGAGGTCAAATGACACAGCGGCAGGTCGAGTTGACTTGATTACATAGGGAAACAGTGAATGTTGTTATTGTTGCGTTCGTGCATAACATGCATGCGTGGATGTGTTACAGAATTTGTCCCGGAAAACAACTCTTCTGAAAAAAACCCAAATCATGTAATGTTTTAATTGAATCTTTTATACAGCCATAAACTAGCCAGTTTGGTATATATATTACGACAGAAAGTCAGTTACTGTCAGAATCCGATGTACTGGTCGCTGCCTAAAAGCCCGATTAGGAATCATTAGACCATCTGTAGCTTCTTGTTAAAAAATGTTAGGACATTCTTGTGATTTCCCGACACTGACATGTCGAAGGCGACGTTGTCTCGGCTGTTCGGCTGACAATCAGCTGACAAAGGCGCACCCCTTCACAATAGTAGACCCAACCAGTTGTGACACCGCCAGGCAGTGTGTTAGTATGCACTTGATCAGGTCAAGCTGAACAGCCTGTACACATCAAACTGCTTCAATGAGTGTTCTGAGAATGTTTATAGATAGCACTGGATACAGACCTTAACTTTTGTCTTTAGTATTTACGTGAACATGACTAACAGGATTAAAGTTTGTCTCAGCGAGTGAAGTTAGCTAGTGTCATTTTCAGTGCTGCTTATATGTGTGGATAGCTATAGCTCAAATGGAATAACTTGTGTTAAGAAATAGTAGCAAGTGAGACCTTCTTCTCAAATCACTGAACTGCATTTCCGGGTTAGATTTCAAGATGACATAGAGAACACAACCTTGTCAATTTATCATGACAGCCAGGGGCACTGCGTGGTCGCTTGAAGTAATCAGCGCATAGATATATCAGTGTATGCATATCAAAATTCAAACTATGTCGCACAACTCCATTTGAAAACGGGGCCTTACCTAGAACAACCAGCTTCTGTCCACACTGAGGTATGATGTCAGTTATTCCCTCCCTCCCACAGGTGTAGTCCCCAGCATCAGACCTGACAACACGACTGAGGTCAAAGGCCATGACCATGGGGTCAGCAGTTAGGTTCCCGGTGTAGGTGACACGAGCTGTGTAGTTCCCTGTTACCTGGTGGTTATTGACTGCATTGGCCAGTAGTACTGCAGTTCCAGATGGACTGATGACATACAGGGTATTGAAACTCCGTGATGCAGCAGGTAGTCGCCACCTGAAGCTGGCTGTCTCAGACTCCCTCACTAACACAGGACTGGCCAGCTGGGACTGTACACCTGTTTGGGAAAACCATAGTTAGCTATACGAATATTATGAGAGTGTTATGAGATAATGTAAATCAACAACTTGATTGAAGTACAAAACTGAAACTAGTATCAAATAACATTTAGATAATGTATGAAATATGTTTTCCCACTGAAGTAGTGAGAGTTAGACAAACATTTGTTTGGTATAAGCTTAAAAGAAACTTGAAATGTATCTCAAAGGAAGGAAACTGCAATTGATATGTTTATAATTAGTCCGGATGTAAAGTATAAAAAGACCGACCAGTCACTCTGAGTCAATTAGAATGAAAGGCTTGCTTTAAATCATTATAGTATGTTTTACACTGGACATGTATCTCATGTTTACTCACCGCATCGGACAACTATTATGTGCTCAAAATCAAAATAGGGACCTTAGCATGAGAAAACGAAGCAAAGTCTCACTATATATCGCTAGCCTTGCCTATGCACCAGTGACCGTAAGGGGCACTAATGATCATCATGTCAGAAAAGAAACACAGCAAAAGTCCTAATCATTCATCAAGATGGTTGAAACGCAGCTTTGTTTGGAAATTAATTTGAAGATGGCGTCATATATTTTACACATTATTTTCCATCTGCCAAAACTTGCCATAGTGCATCTTCATGTACGCCTTATGCCTTATAATTCTGGCATAATTAATTCATTTTTATATTTGTAGGCACTTTGGAACAAAATGTTTTATACCCTTGTCAAAGTATCCGTTTGTGTAAATGAGTCTATAATTAACCAGTGTTCTTGTATGTTTAAAGTTTGTGTGTTTCTGGCAACGTCTGGGTTTGTATATTTATTTCTGATGAGAGTTTTGCATTTTGTGTTTTGTTAAGGTGTCAGGATACGGGATGGGTTGGCGTTGTTTAGCTTTCATGTGTTGTGTTCAGTAATGAGGTTTCCTATGCATTTCAATGTTGGGGTTAGAAAAGGCTTTTGTTTAGAATTTAGGATTTACTGGTATTGGTCTATTTAAGTGATTTGTGTGTTCAGATGAGGTTATGGTTAACCGTTTCAGTTCATAAGTTATGACAATAGAACCGGGTGTAAAACTGTTCTGGTCCAGGGCCTATCCTTCCGAAGCTATCTTAGCGCTGTGATAGTCATAAGTGCCATAGAATAACATTAACCTACAACTATCTTAGCACAAAGAGAGCATCGAAGACCTGTTTTATTAGGGTATCTTTATCAATGTAGTGTTTGATCCGGTTTTTGACCATGGCGTCCATAGATGTAGACAAATTACATGTAAGGGAAATGGACCGGTAAGAGTTCGCTTCATCAGTCGGTCTATTTGGCTTTGGGTGTGCGTCAGTATGATCAAGGTAGGAATCGAAAATGCTTTATTATTTCTAAAGTTGTGAGATCAAGATCGGATCGGTGTATTTTTGTAGTTATTAAGAACATGTAGCCAGGTAATTTGGAAAACTTGCTTTGAATTTTAGCGTTATTTTACACAAAAAAAAAAGAAATTCATTGCCGACGTTACTATGGCTATTAACAGTGGGGAAATGCTGTGTTTGCTTGACTGTTTGCTTTTTCCTTTAGTTTTTCTAAGTTGTTTAATTTTGGAGTTTGAGTATGTCGTTTTACGCCATGGACTACCATGTGTGGTGATTTAGGTTCCAGTGTTTAGTTTTACGGTTTTGAACGGGCTTTGTATTTTATGATTTAATTGATGTGCTGTATATGTATTAATGTAGGAGTCGTCTCGTTTGTCTTATCAAATGGACTTCACTTTTTCCTAGTCTTTTTCATTTCCTCGGTCCACCAAGGTTCTGGTGGCTTACACCTAAACCTACAGTGCATAAGCTTAATGATGTTTAAATGACAAACGTCTGGCCCAGACATACCTTTGAGCAAACTAAACGCAGGTCATGGAGGAAATATGTGTCCAAATAAACTCCCGCACACCCATATCCAAGGTGTGGAACATGATACAATGACTAGGGGCAAATGACACAAATTAACTTGAAATTTCAAACACACTTGGAGAGACATTGGCAAACCACTCCTCCTCATCAAATTATAACCCTCAGTTCCAGATATACCAAACCCAACAAGAAAAGAAATCACGTCATTTTAACTCTGATAATGGCGAGGATCACAATGAAACTTTTTCTCTTCCAGTAAAACCACGTGTCGATTTAGGTACTAAGCTTGATAACGGTGTTAGTACCTATACTGAACCGCAAAAGAAACGCAAGATGATTTAAAAATGTCAATATTTCTTACTCTGTGGAACACACAATCTTACGAGGGTTGGCTGAAAAGTTCTAAGCCTGAGTGGTTTTTCCCCACCAGGTAGAGACAGGTGTTTGCCACCAATGAGAACAATCATTTAGTGAATCATAGACACAAGAACTACAAACGTACTAATAGTTTTACCTCAACTACAGCTCTTTTGGTAAACCTACCCTCTGAAATCATCAGAAATGGACAAAACTGAATACAGGGCAGTCATCAAGTACTTGCAAAAGAAAGGGATGTCCCCAACACAGATACATGCTGACATGGTCTCCACTCTAGGGGATGATGCTCCTTCATTTTCCACAGTAAAGAAGTGGGCTGCAGAATTTAAGCGTGGCAGACAAAGCCTTGATGATGACCCACGCTCAGGAAGGCCTTCAACAGCAACCACTCCAGAAAACATCACGCGAGTGCTCGATATGTTGATGGATGATCGACGATTGACTACTCGACATATTGCTAGTGTAGTGGGCATCTCTCGTGAGAGGGTTGAGCATATTATCACCAACGAATTAGGAATGACTAAAGTTTCTGCAAGATGGGTGCCAAAGCTCTTGACAGCAGAACAGAAACGTGTCAGGTTCTAGACGTCCCTTGACAATTTGCGTCGTTTTGAAGCAGATCCAGATGATTTTGTGGCACGATTTGTAACCATGGATGAGACCTGGATACATCACTTTCAACCACAAACAAAACTACAGTCAAAACAGTGGAAGTATCCTGATTCACCAGCTCCGAAGAAAGCCAAGTCTGTTCCTTCAGCTGGAAAGGTGATGGCATCAGTCTTTTGGGATTCCAGGGGTATTCTGCTCATTGATTATCTTGAAAAAGGTCAAACTATCAAATCGGTGGTGGCCATGTCAACAATCCGCGATTGTGGCTTTGAACTCATTGACCATCATCCTTATTCACCTGATTTGGCTCCTTCTGACTTCCGCCTGTTCCCCAAAATGAAAAATGAACTCGCCGGTCGCCATTTTGCAAGTAATGATGACGTCATTTCCGCTGTGACTGACTGAAGAAGATTTCTTCCTGACCGGGATTCGGGCCTTGCAGCATCGCTGGCAAAAATGTGTGAACTTGGAAGGGGACTATGTTGAAAAATAAATTACAAACATGGACTTTGTAACTTTTTCACAGTGAGGCTTAGAACTTTTCTGCCAACCCTCGTAACACTACGAAAAACAACAGACAAGTGATTGTTGAAGAAATGAGTCGTGATCCCTGGTGACAACAACACTCAAGTTTATTGTAAAAGCATATGTCATCACTCCACCTTAAGAACAACCCAAAAATGTCACGAAACAGTGTCAATCAGTGGCGCGTGTGACCTCCACTGTCTACAATGCAGGCAGCACATCGACGTCTCATCGAGTCAACAAGTGTCTGAAAGAAGGCTTGGGGAAATTGAATCCATTCCCTGACCAATCTGGCTTCCAAATCTCTAAGGTTTTGAGGTTGAGCAGCTGTCTGTATCAACCCACACATGCTCGACCGGTGCGATATCCAGGGACAGAGAGGGCCAGGGCAGTACAGCAATGTTGTTCCCTCTGAGGAAGTCCATAGAGACCCGTACAAAGTGAGTACAAGCATTGTCCTGTTGGAGCGTCTGGAGCTGGAGTTGGGCCTGGAATAGCGGTACAACGTGGTGTTGAAGGGCCTGGTCTCTGTAGACTACAGCAGTCACACGTTGATGAAACACGTGTAAATGTTTTGTGTGGTGGTAGCTGAAGCCACCCCATACTATGAGACTTCCACCACTCAAGCGGTAAGCATACAACAAAAGAGTTGGCGTAACGTTCATTACGTCGTCTCCATACACGTAATCGGTCATCGGCATAGGACAAGATGAATCTGGCCGCATCAGAAAACAACAGTTGTTGTCATTGTTGACGTTGCCAACGCTAGTGTTGTCGCGCCCACTGTAAACGATTTTGGCGGTGACGTTGTGTCAGAATCTCTCCGACGTATGGACGGCGACATCTGATACCTGCTGCCCTCAAATGACGACGAACAGAGTCTGCAGAGATGTGACGTTGTGGCCCTTGAATGGTTGCAGCGGTCTGTGTTACTCGTTGTTGTCGGTTACGCAGATGAGTAACCAGGATGAGACGATTTTGGACTGGCGCCGTTACCCGCGGATGTCTTGAACGTGGTCGGTCTCGAACATTACCGGTTTGCCGATACCTTGCAGATAGTCTTGTGCTTGTTGCCACTTGATATCTGAAGGGCCTGGCTGCTGCAGTTGGTGAGGATCCGATCTGCAACACTCCAACGGTGATTCCTCACTGCTGTTTCGTTAGACGTGGCATGTTTTCTCCGCGTTGTCACGGTCAATTTTGTGTTTTATGGTGTTTTCTTTTCATGATCTTCGTTATAAAGGTTCAAACTGGAGTGAAATGCATGCATTTTTGTGTGAAACACAAAATCGTCATGCAAAAAACCACTAAAACACTAAAATGATTGCGTTAGGGCGATATGGTCAAGAATAAGCGGCAACATCGGCAAAACCATCTTCGAATGCTTGGTTCTATAATGGTATACTTTGTTGTCCTAAAGTTAATGCATTTGGAACGTGCGTTTCTTTTGTGGTTCAGTATACACCGAAACGTCGCACCCACTGCAGTAAAGAGGTCACCTCACATGAGCTGATGATATTCATTACCAGCTTCTGAAACCCCTCCCAGTTGAAGCATAGAAATTCTACTCAATATATATTTGATGACATTTGGACAACCGGAAACTTTCCCCCTCGTATCACAATGTCATCGCCATCCCTATACCAAAACCTACCGTACTATATATATCACTAACTAGCTGTAAAACCAAGGAACGCATGGTCAAGAATCAAATAATCTGGTGCTTGGACATCATTAAAGAACGAATAAACTCAATGTTTGGGTATCCTTTTTACCACTGCATGTGAAAGACTTCTGGTTAGCCATATACGGAACAACATATTTTTTTTTTTTAAAAAAAGTGGTTAATTAATACCAAGCGCTTTAAAGTTGCTAAAAAGCCGTCTGTCGTCTCTCGCTCGCAAACGAAACAGCAGACTATGTGGTTTATGCAATTCTGTCGCCAGAACCCTGCAGTGACGTCATAAAAGGAACGATTTGCAGTTAGTTGTACAGAAAATGTGCAGGAAGCTCGTCATTTTGTTGAATTCTCGATGTCGCCAAAGACATGCCGAATTGTTGTGTTGCCGTCAATTGCTCCTTGAGGTCCGGTGATGATGTCACTAAAATCCTAATGTCCATCAATAAAATACATATTTTACTACCAGTAAAAAGTAATTTTCATTTTGAAAGTCGGTGTATATAAACTTAAATATCATTTATCCTCAGACAGGGCGCAGCCATTTTTGAAAATTGTGAAGCCGCATAACCCGTTCAGCCACCGCGACTTCCAAAAAAGAAATGTTGGACAACTGGTAGTCTAGACTGCGTACTTTATGTATCCCTCTGAGCGGTTAGGCGACTGACTTTGTGTGCTGGCGATTAGGTGCCTGACTCTGAAGGTGCGGGTTCGAATCCCGGATGGGACTCGACCGAAAAAGTACTAGAATTTGTACTTTACTGAGAAAGTGAAATCCCAAATATGACATATGTTGCACTTGACCACTTTCT
Organism: Haliotis asinina; assembly: GCF_037392515.1. Lineage (NCBI taxonomy): Eukaryota > Metazoa > Mollusca > Gastropoda > Lepetellida > Haliotidae > Haliotis > Haliotis asinina. The sequence continues at coordinate 12,511,960 of NC_090280.1, forward strand.
AAATGGCATCGTGTAATCTTGTCAATATACATCTTTATGTTTGGTCTCATAATCCTAATTACTTTATAATCATACTTATGTGCATTTTAAAACTTAATAATAAAGAATAGATCTGTGAATGTATGACAGGAATGTAATATCGAGATATTTTACTGTTTGCCTATATGAATCATAATTCGCATGCACGCCCTAGCGTATGTCGTGTATCATTACACTTCACAACGAAAACAATGATTCCGTTGAAAGCTCCCACAACTTAATAAAAACAAAACGCAAATATTAAAATTATAACAAATGAAAGATATAGAACGATGTCAGGTTATTACCTTGTTCGAGGAATGTATCCATCAATTTCCACAAAAAGCGAGTAATATATAATTCATCTGCAGATTTCCCAAGTGATGTGTCTTTTAACAGTCTAATATACGAAAACGTGATGTATCGTTTCAGGTTTTTCACATTGCTGTATAGTTTCACTGGTCACCCAAGATAACACACCTTGCAACTAATTGCATAATGTGCGTCATTCTTTTAAAACAGTAATTTAGTTAGCCAATAATGAGCAATCAGTCTATGTATTGGCGGTTAATCCTTTGAATGAAGGGTGTTGTTTTTGCGTAGACACAGACACGACAGAGTGTATTCAGTATAGATTAGTAAATGTACATACATAAACAGTACCTTTTGACAAACCCCATTCAAATGGCACCCATGAAGAGCCACCTCCTCGTGGTGGATGCTGGGTAATGCTAAGTGCTCTTCTCCCGTGTGGACCTGGGACAGAATGTGTCCACAGCACCCCATTGCTTGTCGTAAGAGGCGATTAAATTGGGCAACCTGTTGGCCGTGGGTTGCGTCCCGTGTCGGTGGAGGATGGGAACCTGGTGGTTGAGGGCATTTGGGCTTTTAACTGCTTTCCATTTGCTCAACACACCACTTTGGCCCTTACTTCACCTAGACGGGTGGTTGAATTGGCTCGATTCAACCAATCGGCTGGTCATGCCAAGCCCTGTGCATGGATTATATATATATGTCATTGCACAAATTTTATTTGGACTTTTAATTCCGGTCTTGGCTGAATTATTCATGGACTTTTCTGGTTTTGGAATGTATAGGAAGTTCTGAATTTTGCCCAGAAGGCGGTGGCTCATGGGCCAATCTGGTGGATTAATTCTTTGTAATTCTTCTACTGGAGTATATCATCCTTGGTGCTGCAAGCTGGAGGCCCGCTTGCTTTAGCATTGTCCTTGTGATACTCCGTGGTGGGTGGGGAGCTCGGATGATGAACCATATTACACTAACTATGGCGTATGAAACCCCAACCAAAAAAACAAAACGTCCACTTGATATTGACCCTGTTGATACTGACCATAGACCGTCTGCATCGATTGAATATTGGCCGCGTTTCGTTGTAATTGAGACTCCTGAGAAGACACCGTTAAAGTTGAACCCCTTTGCTGTATCCAAGGGTATTCAAGGTGTTGCAGGAGAGGTGAAAAACATTAGACGCTTGCGTTCGGGTGCCCTGCTAGTCGAATGCGGGAAAAAGCAACAAGCAACGAACCTGATGAACATGAAATCTTTCGTGGGCATTCCCGTCACGGTCTCTGCTCACAAGACCTTGAATACTAGTAAAGGTATCATCAGAGATCGTGATCGATTGTTTGCTGATATGTCCGAAATTGACATAGGATCAGAAATGAAAGATCAAAGTGTGATGTATGTGAAGCGCTTTTCAACCCGAAAAAACAATAAAACATTCCAAACTAATACCTATCTGTTTACTTTTTCATGTCCAAATGCTCCTAAATCAGTGAAGGCAGGCTATTGTAACATACAAGTTGACACCTACATCCCCAACCCGCTCAGGTGTTTTAAATGCCAGAAATATGGACATGGCGTGAATACTTACTTGCACATTGTCTGTTGTGTGTGCTCACTGTGGTGAGAAGACACACACAACAGAAGATTGTGACAGTGATTATAAAAAAAATGCACCAATTGCTCAGGCGACCATTCTTCATTTTCTAAGCAATGTCCTATTTGGAAAGAGCAAATGGAAATCAATAAAATCAAATTTACTCAAAATATCTCTTTTTCCTAGGCCCAAAAACTGGTTAAGAGATCTGATCTTCCACAAACCTATGCTACAGTAGCAAAAACATCATCGGGGTCTAAATCTAACACTACATCAACCACAGGCTGACAAACTACCTTGACTTGGGTAAATTGCGATTCTCCACAGCCTTTGTACCCAGCTATATCATCACAGACTGAGGAATCACTTCCTGGTACCTCAAAGTCTTCTTCTGATCACAAATCATCATCTCAGTCACACTCAAAGTCTCAATCCACAGCTGATAGTCAACAAACTGTGAAAAATAAATCGAAGCCAAAGCCTGATGCTTCAAAACAACAAAGTGGCAGAGCTCCAAAAGGGTCACAGAACAAAATTCAATTGTTCAATAAATACGGGTCTCTTGAAGACATGGACGTTTCTGAAAACGTCCATTCTAGGGCACATTGCTTGTCGCCCTCCAAAAGAGTGCAGGGTAGATCCCCAATAAATCCCCCCAAAAGATAGTTTATTCCAGTAATATTTTACAGTGTAACTGCAGAGGATTAAGGACTAATTTACACGAATTACAGCTATTAGTCCAAGATTTTATACCTTCAGCGATATGTCTCCAAGAGACATATTTAAGACAAACAGATACATTTAATTTTCGTCAGTTTCATGCATATCATTGTTTTGCACCTCCGGGTGATAGGGCCACTGGCGGATCATCCATTCTAGTCAAACAAAACCTTATTCAAAGCCCTGTTTCACTTAATACTATTATGCAGGCTGTTGCTGTGAGAACTACGTTACATGTAGCGTTTACGCTATGCTCTCTTTATATTTCTCCGTCTTCGACGTTTGCTAAAACTGATCTTCAAGCTCTATATGATCAGCTCCCGAAGCCCTGTATTATAATGGGAGATTTAAATGGGCACAACCCACTCTGGGGTAGTGTAACTACAAACACTAAAGGGAAATTGTTGGAGGACTTTTGTTCTGACAATGATTTATGTATCTATAATGATGGTTCCAACACATATTTACACCCTGGTACAGGGACCTATTCTGCTCTTGACTTGTCATTGACAAATTCAGAACTACTAAATGAATTCGAATGGTCAGTCCACGATGACCTCTGTGGAAGTGACCATTTTCCTACTATGTTAAAAGCTGTAACTCCATCCGATGTTCCTCCATCATCAGGACGAAATTTTAAAAAGGCTAACTGGGCTTTATATGAAACACTGTGTGCTGAAAAACGTAAACCTGAACGTTTTATTGACGTTCCCGATGCTATTAAATGCTTTTCGGATGAACTGAATTCCATAGCTGATGAATGTATACCAAAGTCCTCTGTAGTTCCACACATAAGAAAACCATGGTTCAACGATGAGTGCAAACAAGCTAGGAAGGCAAGGAAACAAGCAGAACATTATTTCCGTCGCCATCCTATGGTGCATAATTTAAATAAATTTAAAATTTTAAATGCTAAAGCACGGCGTACAAACGCCAATCTTGGCAAATTATGTATCTAAAATAAATTCTCGGACACCCATGTCCAAGGTATGGAACATGGTCCAGAAAATCAAAGGTAAAGGTACTAAATCTACTGTCCATCATCTTAAACATGGAGATCAATTACTTACTGATAAATCAGATATCGCAAATAAACTGGGCGAAACCCTTGCTAAACACTCTTCCTCTTCTAATTATTTACCTAAATTCCAGCAGTATCAAAAACAACAAGAAAAGAAAACTATTAATTTCAATTCTGATAATGGGGAAGATTATAATGAAACATTTTCTATTCATGAACTCCATACTGCTCTTGATCAAGCTCATGACACTGCTACTGGAGCTGATAACATACATTATCAACTCCTGAAGCATTTACCAGAATCCTGCCTTTCCTCCGTCATGGCGTGACGCCATAGTAGTACCAATACCTAAACCTGGACGTGATCATACGGATCCGTCCAATTATCGTCCGATTTCACTAACTAGCTGTGTTTGCAAGACCATGGAACGTATGATAAATAATCGACTTGTTTGGTACTTGGAAACAAATAATCTTATCACAGATATACAATGTGGTTTCCGTAAAAATAGAAGTACTGTCGATCACTTAGTGCGTTTAGAATCATTTGTAAAAAACGCACTGTTTAACAAACAACATGCTGTGTCTATCTTTTTTTATCTTGAAAAAGCATATGACACTACTTGGAAATATGGCATTTTACGACATTTACATGACTTCGGGTTGCGAGGTCGTTTGCCTGAATTTATTGCCAAGTTTTTAAATAACAGACAATTCCAGGTCCGTGTGGGCTCTACCCTGTCTGATCATTACAATCAGGATCAGGGTGTTCCACAAGGCAGTATTTTGTCTGTTACTCTTTTTAGCATCAAGATCAACAGTTTATCTAAAGTTTTAAATGATTCAATTGGTGGATCGTTATTTGTGGATGATTTTAATATTTCTTGTCGTGGTAAAAATATGCATACCATTGAACGGCAATTGCAGTTGTGTTTAAACAGGATAAATAAATTGTGTCTTGAAAACGGCTTTAAATTTTCTAAATCGAAAACTAACTGCATACATTTTTGTCGTAAATACAAACCACATAAAGACCCTAAACTGTCTCTAGATGGGACGCCCATTAAAGTTGTGAAGGAAGCCAAATTCTTGGGTCTAATCTTTGATTCACACTCAACGTTTTTACCACATATTAAATCACTTAAAACTAAATGCCTGAAAGCTCTTGACTTGTTGAAAGTGGTTTCAAATTCAAAATGGGGAGGGGATCAAGCCACCCTTCTCCATTTATATCGATCACTCGTTCGTTCTAAACTTGATTATGGCTCCATCGTCTATGGTGGCGCCTGCAAAAGCAATCTTAAACTTCTTGATCCTGTCCATCACCAAGGTCTAAGACTTTGTCTTGGGTCCTTCAGAACTTCACCTGTTGACAGTCTTTACGTTGAGGCCGTTGAACCATCTCTTGCACAACGCCGTATCAAATTATCTTTACAATATATCACAAAACTATACTCTAACGAATCTAACCATGCATATAACTGTTTCTTCAATCCCCTTTATGAGGATTTGTGTAGCAAAAAGTCTTCTTTTGTTCCACCTCTTGGGCTCAGAATAAAGCCGTTTATTGCTGCTGCTGGTATTGAGCTGAACAATATAGCTCCTTTCCGTCTTCTTTCATCTCCCCCTTGGCAGTTGGTTAGGCCACAGGTTGACCTAACATTAACTACATTTAAAAAAACAGAAACTAATGAATTACAATATAAACAAGAATATAATCAATTGAAACATAAATATAACAATTACAAATCCTTATTTACAGATGGGTCCAAGGACGGTGGTGCAGTTGCTTGTGCTACTGTCATCGGATCGAGAACAATATCTTCTAGATTACCAGATAATAGTTCTACTTTTACAGCAGAAGCTAACGCCATATTAACAGCTCTTAAATATATTCAAAGACACCCTAAACGTAAGCAGTATATGATATATCCCGACTCTCTTTCTTGTCTTCAGGCTATTAAAATATTTCTTGTAAACATCCGCTTTTAATTGAAATTATTGAATTGTATAATACTCTTGCTGCTGGCCAATACGACATCGTCTTTTGTTGGTTACCCAGTCACGTAGGTATTTCTGGAAATGTGATGGCCGATCTTGCTGCCAAGGCGGCTCTGAACAAATCTGTGACAACACTTTTTCTTCCATATTCAGATTACAAAGCTTGCATTAGAACGTATATCCGTGATCTGATGCAGAAGAAGTGGGACACTCAAGTAGGTATCAATAAATTACATGAAATAAAACCGTATATTGGTTACACCTACTTGGGTTGTCAGTCCAGATTTGAGGAGGTCATCATGCGACGATGTCGCATTGGCCACACAAGATATACACATAAATATTTGCTTAAAGGTGAGGATCCTCCGTTTTGTATCCCTTGTGATGGAAGAATCACAGTCAAGCATATCCTCTGAAGGATCTTTTTAATAACACAAGCTCTCATTTAATCATTGCATTTTTAAAAGAATTAGATTTATCGTCTGAATTGTAAATAGATAAATATTTTATTATTGGAAGTTTAAATTGAGAACTGTGCTTGTTAGTGGCTGTATCCTCAAAGGGGGTTGAAGTTCTGTAAAACTATTGTCCCCCTGAGAGGGTACGTAAGTCCACAAACATTCAAAGTAAATTCAAACTTTCATGTTTTTAATCGTAGCATAAGTGTCTTTTTATTTGCATGGCTAGGTTTCCCAAATTGCTGACGGCTGAGGGGATGATGTAAATCCAGCTAGGGTCCATGCAGGTAGCCAAGGTACTGTAAGTCCCCATGGTCCCTAGTATGGTGATCTACTTTCAGTTGTTTGCAATCTATAGCCCATTTTTATCTTGTATTGTCCTCTATAGATCAATTGTTTTAGGTATAGTTACTAGTTTTATATTCTCATCTGTGATATTCTAGTTGTTTTACTGTCTCTCGTTGACAGGTTTTATAATAGATATATATATTTCATTTCAGTATTAAATGTTCTCGTCACGATATGGCTGAGATATTGCCGATGTGACGTTAAATATTAACTCACTCACTGATCATTTTCCTACTATGTTAAAAGCTGTAACTCCATCCGATGTTCCTCCATCATCAAGACGAAAGGTTAAAAAGGCTAACTGGGCTTTATATGAAACACTGTGTGCTGAAAAACGTAAACCTGAACGTTTTATTGACGTTCCCGATGCTATTAAATGCTTTTCGGATGAACTGAATTCCGTAGCTGATGAGTGTATACCAAAGTCCTCTGTAGTTCCACACATAAGAAAACCATGGTTCAACGATGAATGCAAACAAGCTAGAAGGCAAGGAAAAAGCAGAACATTATTTCCGTCGCCATCCTATGGTGCATAATTTAAATAAATTTAAATTTTTAAATGCTAAAGCGCGGCGTACTTTTAAACAGAACAAACGCCAATCTTGGCAAAATTATGTATCTAAAATAAATTCTCGGACACCCATGTCCAAGGTATGGAACATGGTCCAGAAAATAAAAGGCAAAGGTACTAAATCTACTGTCCATCATCTCAAACATGGAGATCAATTACTTACTAATAAATCAGATATTGCGAATAAACTGGGCGAAGCTCTTGCTAAACATTCTTCCTCTTCTAATTATGTACCTAAATTTCAGCAATATCAAAAACAACGAGAAAAAAACTATTAATTTCAATTCTGATAACGGGGAAGATTATAATGAAACGTTTTGTATTCATGAACTCCATACTGCTCTTGATCAAGCTCATGACACTGCTACAGGAGCTGATAACACACATTATCAACTCCTGAGGCATTTACCAGAATCCTGTTTAGAGACGCCCTTATCAATATTTGCTGATATTTCGACTTCCGGGAAATTCCCGTCTTCTTGGCGTGATGCCATAGTAGTACCAATACCTAAACCTGGACGTGATCATACGGATTCGTCCAGTTATCGTCCGATTTCATTAACTAGCTGTGTTTGCAAGACCATGGAACGTATGATAAATAATCGACTTGTTTGGTACTTGGAAACAAATAACCTTATAACTGATATACAATGTGGTTTCCGGAAAAACAGGAGTACTGTTGATCACTTAGTGCGTTCAGAATCATTTGTGAAAAACGCACTGATAAATAAACAAGATGCTGTGTCTATCTTTTTTTATCTAGAAAAAGCATATGACACAACCTGGAAATATGGCATTTTGAGAGATTTACATGACTTCGGGTTACGAGGTCGTTTGCCTGAATTTATAGCCAAATTTCTAAATGACAGACAATTCCAGGTCCGTGTGGGTTCTACCCTGTCTGATCATTACAATCAGGATCAGGGTGTTCCACAAGGCAGTATTTTGTCTGTTACTCTTTTTAGCATCAAGATCAACAGTTTATCTAAAGTTTTAAATGATTCAATTGGTGGATCGTTATTTGTGGATGATTTTAATATTTCTTGTCGTGGTAAAAACATACCATTGAGCGGCAATTGCAGTTGTGTTTAAACAAGATAAATAAATTGTGTCTTGAAAACGGCTTTAAATTTTCTAAATTAAAAACTAACTGCATACATTTTTGTCGTAAATACAAACCACATAAAGACCCTGAACTATCCCTAGATGGGACGCCCATTAAAGTTGTGAAGGAAGCCAAGTTCTTGGGTCTTATCTTTGATTCTCACTTAACGTTTTTACCGCATATTAAAACACTTAAAACTGAATGCCTGAAAGCACATGACTTGTTGAAATTCAAATTCAAAATGGGGAGGGAATCAAGCTACCCTTCTCCATCTCTATCGATCACTCGTTCGTTCCAAACTCGATTATGGCTCAACCGTCTATGGTGGAGCCTGCAAAAGCAATCTTAAACTTCTTGATTCTGTCCATCATCAAGGTCTAAGACTTTGTCTTGGATCTTTTAGAACTTCACCTATTGACAGTCTCTACGTTGAGGCTGATGAACCATCTCTTGAGCAGCGCCGTATAAAGTTAGCTTTACAGTACATTACTAAATTATACTCTAATGAATCTAACCCTGCATATAACTATGTTTTCAATCCCCTTCATGAAGATTTATACAACAAAAAGTCCCGCCTCTAGGACACAGAATTAAACCCTTTCTTTCTGCTGCCGGCATTCAGCTGAAAAACATAGCTCCCTCCCGTCTTCTTTCTTCTCCTCCTTGGCAGTTGGTCAGGCCCCAAGTAGACCTGACATTGACCACATTTAAAAAATCAGAAACTAATGAATTACAATATAACCAAGAATATAATCAATTAAAACATAAATATAGCAATTATAAATCCTTATTTACAGATGGGTCCAAGGATGGTGGCGCAGTAGCTTGTGCCACTGTCATTGGATCCAGAGCAATATCTTTTAGATTACCAGATAATACTTCTATTTTCACAGCTGAAGCTAACGCCATATTAACAGCTCTTAAATATATTCAAAGATACCCTAAACATAAACAATATATAATCTATTCAGACTCTCTTTCTTGTCTTCAGGCGATTAAAAATTTCTCATGTAAACATCCACTTTTAATAGAAATTATTGAATTATATAATGATCTTGCTACTGGCCGGTAGGACATCGTCTTTTGTTGGTTACCCAGCCACGTAGGCATTTCTGGTAACACAATGGCTGATCTTGTTGCCAAGGCAGCACTCAACAAATCTGTGACACCACTTCTTATCCCATACTCTGATTACAAAGCTAGCATTAGAACCTACATCCGTGATCGTATGCAGAAAAAGTGGGACACCCAAGTAGGTATAAATAAATTACACGAAATAAAACCGTATATTGGTTACACCTACTTGGGCTGTCAGTCCAGATTTGAAGAGGTTATTTTAAGACGATGTCGTATTGGTCATACACGATATACACATGCATACCTATTGAAAGATGAGGATCCTCCATTTTGTATCCCTTGTGATGAGAGAGTCACGGTCAGGCATATTCTGCTTGACTGTGTTGAATTCTCCATCACAAGGGATAAGTATTATACAGTTAAAACAGTCACGGATCTTTTTACCAGTATTAGGTCTCATTTAATTATTGGTTTTTTGAAAGAAATTGATTTTTTGGTTGAATTTTGAAAACTTGTTGTGTAAATAGATGTATTTTAACTATTGGAAGTTTGGATTAGTAGCTTGAGTTGCTGGTGGCTGTACCCTCAAAGGGGGTTGACGTATTGTAAAATTATTATCCTCCTGAGAGGGTATGTAAGTCCAAAAGCATTCACAGTAAATTTAAACTTTCCACTGTTCTTAATCGTAGTATATGTGTATTTTTATTTTTTGGCTAGATGTGACTAAATTTCTGACAGCTGAGGCGATGATGTAAATCCAACTAGGGTCCATGCAGGTAGCGAAGGTACTGTAGGTCTCCATGGCCCCTAGTATGGTGATCTACCTTCAGTTGTTGGCAATCTATAGCCTGATTTTATGTTGTATTGTCCGAATAGTGATATTAGTTTGAACATTCCACACTAGTTTTAATCCCAATTGTGATATTCTAGTTGTTTTACTGTCCGTCGTTGACAGATTTCTTTATAGTATGCATATATTTCATTTCAGTATTAAATGTTCTCGTCACGATATGGCTGAGATATTGCCGATGTGACGTTAAATATTAACTCACTCACTCACCCCATTCAAATCTGCATAAAAGTAATTAATTTATCTGCGTGTTATCGGTTAATCCTTTGAACGATCCAGACACAAGTAATGCCAAATGAGGACCTTTGTCGGGTAATCAAAGTGGCGTTACCTGTTATACATTCATTAATTGAACATCGAGTGAATGATGACAAATACCACTTAACACGGATTACAAGCTAGCGACACCAAGTGATCTGGACAGAATCGTCTATGAGAACAAGGGCTGTAACTCGGAAACAGCAAGTCCGGGTTCCACGTTTCCCAACTATTTCCACCAAGAGCGTCCCTTACGGCAGCAGCCTCTCTGTCAGCATCAAGATTAACAGCCTCACTAAAGTTCTAATTAATAGTTGATGGATCCCTTTTCGTAGACGATTTCAATATTTCATGCCGTGGTAAGAATACGCACGCAACAGAAAGGTAGACTGGGCCAATGAAAATGGCTTTAAGTTTTTGAAATAAAAAAGAAACAAACAAACTGTATTCATTTTTTGCCGTAGATACAAACCACACAAGGATCCAGACCTGTCTTTGGATGATACGCCTATCAAGGTTGCAAACGATGAATTCCTGAGAATCATTTTCGATTGCCACCTGACATTCTTGAGTTACCGTTAAGAACTTGCAGTGACAAACGATGTAAGAAATCCCCCGTCAACCAGCAAAACAGAACAAAGACAAGTCATAAACGTTCAAATTCTGTATTATTTAGGCAAAGAGAGCAAGTTATACCAGGTCACGAGTAAATTTCACGATACCAATTTCAATACAACACAAATGAGACAACATCTAAGGCAATGACCAATGGGTCACAAGATAATATAACAAACTCACCAAAGTCTTAGTACGAGAGAGAAACATAGGATAACTGTATATGGATGACAACTTCTTTAATACTGGAACACGACGTTTCGATACAGGTTCTTGTATCGTTTTCAAAGTGTAAATGATACAGGGAGAGAACAGGCGATATATATACATAAACTAATTAACAAGTGATGATAAAGACAACGGGTAAAAAGGATAACATGGAAGCCAGTAGTGCACAGAGCCTAGTATGAATACAAGTTAACAAAGTGATGATAACTAAGGAAGCCAGTGAGGTACACAGAGTGGGTTGTTTGTACAGTAAGCTAGAGTGGTTTGATGAGCTCATCATAAGCTGTGGGGATGGGGTAACCTTGGTCTCTGTTAATCAGGGGTCGGTATCTTTTGATGTTGATTGCTTCAGTTATTTTCCTTTTGGTAAAGTCTGATTGGTTCTTTGAGAGGATGGTGTAGTCAGTCCAGTTGATTTGGTGATCGGGATGGGCCGCTATGTGATCTGACACTGCTGATTTCTGGTCCGATTTGATGGTAGATTTCTGATGTTCCTTGATTCTGGTGTCGATAGGCCTGGATGTTTCTCCTATGTATGAGTGCCCACAATTGCAGTCAATTTTGTAGATTACATCCTTGGGGTTGGGTTTTATGGCTTGTGGGTGTTTTCTTCCATTGGCCTGTAGGAGGGTGTTGATGGTGACAGAGGTGGTGAAGGTGGTGTCTATTTCCATCCCATACATCGGCAAGCCCTCCCACCAGATCAGCAGGCTTCTTAAGCAACAAGCAGGAATAGACACCACCTTCACCAACCTTTTTACATATATTCAGTTACTTCCCGACCATCGCAAACACTGTAGAGGTCTCTAGCAGTCTCCCGGAAGTAGCAAATAGAAAACCGAGAGCAGATAATTTCCAAAAACCCAGAATCCTAAAAGTGTTGACCATCTATTATACCGAATGTGACCCATTAATAATTATTATTCAAAACACTAAACGTTGTGACCGAATAATAACTATTAATTAATAACAGAAATACACAGAAAATACACACTCGTAACACTTGCGACATAAAATATTTGAAAACAAAGTGTTTGAAGGCCCTCAACTTTCTAAAGGTCGTTTCAAATAGAGTGGGGAGAGGATGAGACTTCCCTCCTTTACTTTGGCTCTAAACTGGATTACGGCTCCACTGTCCGGAGCCTGCAACAGCAATCTAGAAAAATTTGATTTTATCCACCATCAAGGCCTTAGGCTCTGTCTTGGAGCCTTTAGGACCGCTCCGGTAGACAGTCTATAAACGGAGGCTAAGGAACCCTCTCTTGAACAACGCAACATTAAACTTGCACTACAGTATATCACAAAACCGTGTTCAAGTTAGTCCAATCCCACATACAACTGTATTTTCAACCCTGTATATATATGAAAACCTCTTCTGTAATGTGCCAAGCCTGGTTCCTTCCCCAAAGTGCCAAGCCTGGTTCCATCGCGTGGATTCAGATTTGAACCCCACCTAACTACCGATAAATTTGTCTCCATCTCAGAGCACCTTACCAGCTTCTGTCTTCGCCGCCCTGGCAGATGGTGAAGCCACAGATCGATCATACCAGCACCAAACTCAAAAAGTCAGAAACAAACCCTTTGGTGTTCCAACAGGAATACAACCAGAGACGTTCCAAGTATAACAATCACAGATCCTTTTTCACAGACGGATCCAAAGGATGATGGCCAAGTTTCCAGTGTTACAGATATCGGATCCAAGACTGTCTTCCCAGACAACAGGTCCATCTTCACTGCTGAGGTCAAAGCTGTTAAACAACAGAACCACTCGAAAAACGTCATTGTTTTAACAGATTCATTATCTTGCCCTCAAGCACTTCAGAATGCTACTTCAGGTCACCCTATCATCCTGAACATTTTAGAACTTTACAGCGATCTTTCTACTGGCCAATGTGACACAAAGGCTTTATGTCCACTGCTGATCCCATACAGTGACTTCAAACACGCTATCAAAAGTTATACACGGAACCTTATGCAAAACAGTGGGACACCAAAGTAAGAAGAAATAAGCTTCATGAACTGAAGCCAACAATTGGTTATACTTACTTGGGTTGTCACCAATCAGGAAATCCAGAATGAATTTTCAGGCGCACTGTGACATAATGGTCACACGCATGATTAGCTGTGAGATCGTGAGTGACACGGCACCCATGAAGAGCCACCTCCTCGTGGTGGGTGCTGGGTAACGCTAAGTGCTCTTCTCCCGTGTGGACTCGGGACAGAATGTGTTCACAGCACCCCATTGCTTGTCGTAAGAGGCGACTAAATTGGGCAACCTGTTGGCCGTGGGTTGCGTCCCGTGTCGGTGGAGGATGGGAACCTGGTGGTTGAGGGCATTTGGGCTTTTAACTACTTTCCATTTGCCTAACACACCACTTTGGCCCTTACTTCACCTAGACGGGTGGTTGAATTGGCCCGATTCAACCAATCGGCTGGTCATGCCAAGCCCTGTGCATGGACTATATATACATGCCATTGCACAAATTTTATTTGGACATTTTAATTTCGGTCTTGGCCTTATTGTTGATCGATATCTTCTGAGTTTGAAATGCATTTTTGAAGTTTTTACCTTGCCTAGAGTCTTATGCCCAGAAGGCGGTGGCTCATGGGCCAATCTGGTAGATTAATTATTTATAATTCTTCTGCTGGAGTATATCATCCGGGTATCCTTGGTGCTGCAAGTTGGAGGCCCGCTTGCTTTAGCATTGTCCTTGTGATACTCCGTGGTGGGTGGGGAGCTCGGATGATGAACCATATTACACTAACCATGGCTTATGAAATCCCAGCAAAAAAAACAAAACGTCCACTTGATATTGATCCTGTTGATACTGAGCACAGACCGTCTGCATCGATTGAATATTGGCCACGTTTCCTTGTAATTGAAACTCCTGACAAGAAACCATTACAGTTGAACCCTTTTGCAGTATCTAAGGGTATTCAAGGTATTGCTGGGGATGTTAAAAACATTAGACGCTTACGTTCGGGTGCACTGCTAGTTGAGTGCGGGAAAAAACAGCAAGCGACCAATCTGATGAGTATTAAATCTTTCGTGGGCATTCCGGTCACGGTCTCTGCTCACAAAACCCTGAACACAAGCAAAGGTATTGTCAGAGATCGTGATCGACTGTTTGCTGACATGTCCGAACTTGACATAGCCTGCGAAATGAAAGATCAAGCGTTTTTCAACCCGGAAATATAATGAAACTATCCAAACAAACACGTATCTGTTTTCCTTCTCGTCTCCAAACACCCCTAAGTCAGTAAAGGCAGGCTACTGTAACATCCAAGTTGAAACATACATCCCCAACCCGCTCAGGTGTTTTAAATGCCAGAAATACGGACACGGTGTATCTACCTGTACATTGTCTGTTGTGTGTGCTCATTGTGGTGAGAAGACACACACAACAGAAGATTGTGACAGTGATTTTAAAAAATGCACCAACTGCTCAGGCGATCACTCATCTTCTTCGAAACAGTGTCCAATTTGGAAAGAGCAAATGGCAATTAACAGAATAAAGTTTACTCAGAATATCTCCTTTTCTGAGGCAAAAAAACTGGTAAAGAGGTCTGATCTTCCAGAGAGTTATGCTACGGTAGCAAAAACATCATCGGCGTCTACCTCTAAAATAACAAAATCATCCACAGGATGTCAAACTACCTTGACTTGGGTAAATTGCGACTCTCCACAGCTTTTGTATCCTGCTATATCATCTCAGACTGAGGAATTACTTCCTGGTACATCAAAGTCTTCTTCTGATGACAAATCATCATCATCTCAGTCACACTCAAAATCCCAATCGACAGCTGATAGTCAACAAACAGTGAAAAGTAAACCGAAGCCAAAGCCTGATGCTTCAAAACAACAAAGTGGCAGAGCTCCTAAAGGATCACAAAATAAAATTCAATTGTACAATATATATGGGTCTCTTGAAGATATGGACGTTTCTGAAAACGTCCATTCTAGGGCACATAGCTTATCGCCCTCCAAAAGAGTGCGGGGTAGATCCCCAATAAATCCCCCCAAAAGATAGTTTATTCCAATAATATTGTACAGTGGAACTGCAGAGGATTAAGGACTAATTTACATGAATTACAGCTATTAGTCCAGGATTTTACACCTTCAGCAATATGTCTCCAAGAGACATATTTAAAACAAACAGATGCATTTGACCTTCGTCATTTTAATGCATATCATTGTTTTTCACCTCCGGGTGATAGAGCCACTGGCGGGTCATCCATTCTAGTTAAACAAAACGTTATTCAAAGCCCTGTTTCACTAAATACTAATATGCAGGCTGTTGCTGTGAGACTTACTTTACATGTAGCGTTTACGCTATGCTCACTCTGTGTTTCGCCGTCTTCGACTTTTGCCAAAACTGGTCTTCGAGCCCTGTGTGACCGGCTCCCGAAGCCCTGTCTTATAATGGGAGATTTAAATGGGCATAACCCACTCTGGGGAAGTGTAAATACAAACATTAAAGGTAAGTTGTTGGAGGACTTTTGTTCTGACAATGATTTATGTATTTATAATGATGGTTCCAGCACATATTTACACCCTGGGACAGGGACCTATTCTGCTCTTGACTTGTCATTGACAAATTCAGAACTACTAAATGAATTCGAATGGTCAGTCCACGATGACCTATGTGGAAGTGACCATTTTCCTACTGTATTAAAAGCTGTAACTCCATCCGACGTTCCTCCATCATCAAGACGAAAGGTTAAAAAGGCTAACTGGGCTTTATATGAAACACTGTGTGCTGAAAAACGTAAACCTGAACGTTTTATTGACGTTCCCGATGCTATTAAATGCTTTTCGGATGAACTGAATTCCATAGCTGATGAGTGTATACCAAAGTCCTCTGTAGTTCCACACATAAGAAAACCATGGTTCAACGATGAGTGCAAACAAGCTAGGAAGGCAAGGGAGAAAGCTGAACATTATTTCCGTCGCCATCCTATGGTGCATAATTTAAATAAATTTAAAATTTTAAATGCTAAAGCACGGCATACTTTTAAACAGAACAAACGCCAATCTTGGCAACATTATGTATCCAAAATATATTCTCGGACACTCATGTCCAAGGTATGGAACATGGTCCAGAAAATCAAAGGTAAAGGTACTAAATCTACTGTCCATCATCTTAAACATGGAGATCAATTGCTTACTAATAAATCAGATATTGCTAATAAACTGGGTGAAACCCTTGCTAAACACTCTTCCTCTTCAAATTATGTACCAAACTTCCAGCAATATCAAAAACAACAAGAAAAGAAAACTATTAATTTCAATTCTGATAATGGGGAAGATTATAATGAAACATTTTCTATTCATGAACTCCATACTGCTCTTGATCAAGCTCATGACACTGCTACTGGAGCTGATAACATACATTATCAACTCCTGAAGCATTTACCAGAATCCTGCCTAGAAACTCTTCTCAATATTTTTTATGATATTTGGACATCGGGTAACTTTCCTCCTTCATGGCGTGACGCCATAGTAGTACCAATACCTAAACCTGGACGTGATCATACGGATCCGTCCAATTATCGTCCGATTTCACTAACTAGCTGTGTTTACAAGACCATGGAACGTATGATAAATAATCGACTTGTTTGGTACTTGGAAACAAATAATCTTATCACAGATATACAATGTGGTTTCCGTAAAAATAGAAGTACTGTTGATCACTTAGTGCGACTGGAATCATTTGTTAAAAACGCACTAATTAACAAACAACATGCTGTGTCTATCTTTTTTGATCTTGAAAAAGCTTATGACACAACCTGGAAACATGGCATTTTGAGGGATTTACATGACTTCGGTTTGCGAGGTCGTTTGCCTGAATTCATTGCAAAATTTTTAAATAACGGGCAACTTCAAGTCCGCGTGGGTTCTACCCTGTCTGATCATTATAATCAGGATCAGGGTGTTCCACAAGGCAGTATTTTGTCAGTCACTCTTTTTAGCGTCAAGATCAACAGCTTATCTAAAGTTTTAAACGATTTAATAGATGGATATTTATTTGTGGATGATTTTAATATTTCTTGCCGCGGTAAGAATATGCATACTATTGCATACTATCGGCAACTGCAGCTGTGTTTAAACAAAATTGATAAATGGTGTCTTGAAAACGGCTTTAAATTTTCTAAATCAAAAACCAATTGTATACACTTCTGTCGTAAATACAAACCCCATAAAGAACCAGAACTATTTCTCAGTGGTACTCCAATCAAAGTCGTCAAGGAGGGCAAGTTCTTGGGACTTATTTTCGACTCACATTTGACCTTTTTGCCGCATATTAAATCCCTTAAAGCCAAATGCCTGAAGGCACTCGATTTATTAAAGGTTGTTTCAAATTCAAAATGGGGAGGGGATGAATCTACCCTTCTTCACTTATATAGATCACTGATCCGATCTAAACTTGATTACGGCTCCATCGTATATGGTGGCGCTTGTCAAAGCAACCTAAAACTACTTGATCCTGTGCACCACCAAGGTCTAAGACTTTGTCTTGGTTCTTTTAGAACCTCTCCTATCGACAGTCTATACGTCGAAGATGATGAGCCTTCTCTCAACTTACGTCGTATCAAACTATCTTTACACTACATTACAAAATTAGCTTCTAATGAGTCTAACCCCGCATTTAATTGTGTTTTTAATCCTCTCTATGAGGATTTGTATAACAAAAAGTCTTCCCTTGTTCCGCCTCTTGGGCTCAGAATTAAGCCATTTCTTGCTGCTTCTAGCATTGAGCTGGACCATATAGCTCCTTCCCGTCTTCTTTCTTCTCCTCCTTGGCAGTTGGTTAGGCCCCAAGTTGACCTAACATTAACATCACTTAAAAAATCAGAAACGAATGAATTACAGTATAAACAAGAATATACTCAATTGAAACATAAATATAGCAATTATAAATCCTTATTTACAGATGGGTCCAAGGACGGTGGTGCTGTGGCTTGTGCCACTGTCATTGGATCCAGAACAATATCTTCTCGATTATCCGATAATAGTTCTATTTTTACCGCAGAGGCTAACGCCATATTGACAGCTCTTAGGTATATTCAGAGACACCCTAAACGCAAACAATATATAATTTATTCCGACTCTCTTTCTTGCCTTCAGGCTATTAAAAATATTTCTTGTAAACATCCACTTTTAATAGAAATTATTGAATTGTATAATGATCTTGCTACTGGCCAATACGACATCGTCTTCTGTTGGTTACCCAGCCATGTAGGGATCTCTGGTAACACATTGGCTGACCTTGCTGCTAAAGCAGCACTCAACAAATCTGTGACACCACTGCTTATTCCTCACAGTGATTACAAAGCCACTATTAGATGTTATATCCGTGACCTGATGCAGAAGAAGTGGGACACCCAAGTGGGTATGAATAAATTACATGAGATAAAACCTTACATTGGTTATACCCACTTGGGTTGTCAGTCCAGATTTGAAGAGGTTATTCTACGACGATGTCGTATTGGACACACTAGATATACTCATGCGTACCTGTTAAAAGGTGAGGATCCTCCTTTCTGTATCCCGTGTGATGAGAGAGTTACAGTCAAGCATATTCTGCTTGACTGTGTTGAATTCTCCATCACAAGGGATACGTATTTTTCAGTTAAAACAATGAAGGATCTTTTTAGCAGCGTTAGTTTTCATTTAATTCTTGGTTTTTTAAAAGAAATTGATTTTTTGACTGAATTTTGAGCAATATGTTTCTGTAAAAAGATGTATTTTAATAATTGGTGGTTTGGATTCGTAACTAGAATTGTTAGTGGCTGTACCCTCAAAGGGGGTTGAAGTACTGTAAAATTATTGTCCTCCTGAGAGGGTACGTAAGTCCAAAAACATTGATAGTAAATTTAAGTCTACCACTGTTTTTAATCGTAGTATTCGTGTTGTTTTAATTGTGGCTAGCATATTGTACACTCGCCAGCAGCTGAAGGGATGGTGTAAATCCAACTAGGGTCCATGCAGGTAGCAAAGGTACTGTAAGTCCCCATGGTCCTAGTATGGTGATGTACCTTCAATTGTTGGCGATCTATAGCCTGATTTTATAGTGTATTGTCCAAATGGTGTTGTTATTTTTAACTTCCCATGCTAGTTTTAATTCCATTTGTGATATTCTAGTTGTTTTACTGTCCGTCGTTGACAGGTTTTATAGCAGACATATAATTAATTTTGATATTAGATGTTCTCGTCACGATATGGCTGAGATATTGCCGATGTGACGTTAAATTTTAACTCACTCACTCACTCACTGGTGAGTGACACTGTTAAATATACTGAGGAAAAATGAAAACTTAACACTCATTATTTTGGGGACTATAAATTTAATTGTTTTAGTTGTATGCTGTGTACAGAACGTTGATAACATTTATGATGTCGGAATACCTTCCAAAATGAAGTTCACAGATGGAGAACGATGGAACTGAGGTGTTCAGTGCCCACCTCTAGCGTCTCTCACAGCCACACAACGTCTCAGAACGTTAGTGAACACTCCATGGGAGACGTCGCCATTGTTCAACAAGGACACCTTGAAGATCTTGCAATGTATGTGGTGGATTGACTTGTTCACGAACACGTCGACCCAGTTCGCCCCAGATGTGGATTGAGGTCGGGGCTACGCGATGGCCAATCCAGGACTTGAACACCGACATTCCTCAGAAAATTCTGCGTAAGAACTGCGGTATGGGGCCAAGCGTTGTCTTGCTGGAACGTCAATCCGGGGGCAAGTCTCTGCATGAACATTAGCACAACAGGTTTTTTGCAAATTCTGACCCTTGTACTGGACAGTAGTTAAGTTTCCTTGAACGACAACAAGAGGAGAACGTCCGTGTGCGCAAAAAGATCCCGAAACCATGACACTGTCCGCCAAACCGACCAACTACATGGATGCAAACTTGATGGTGACGTTCCACTCGTCTGCGGTATACATGGGCCCTGCCGTCGGCAAATCTCAAGTTGAATCGAGATTCATCACTGAAGACAATCGAATTCCAGCGTCTTTGACCTTATGTGTCTTGTGACCCACGCAAGTCTGTTACGGTGATGAAGAGGTTTTAACACTGGTCTGTTATGGGGTGATTTCTGACAGTTTGTGGAGCTATCCTTCCACCAAACATCTCCCTACTTGCGGCAGTTGCAGTGACAAATCTGTTGCGAAGATGACGTAATTGTATTCCTGCATCTTCCCGGAGTGATGTCACACGTGACGCTCCTGGCCTCGGGCGATCTGCAACTGTTCCCGTTTGATGCATTCTCATCTTCAGATCAAATATTGTTTGTCGTGAACAGTTCTCGCAACAGCGTCCACAAACTGACCAACATGGAGCCTCCCAATAGCACACTGACGTTCTTCATTTGTAAGACGCGGTATTTCCAAAAGGTCATCAAAATGAAAATTTCAATTTAGTTTTTCTGATTGAACTTCACTGTGCTTATTCAGTTTAGGCAAACATGCATCACTTGACCTCACGATTTTGTGTTTGCACGTGCTTTCACAGTTTTGCATTTTTCAAGGATGAAAAACGGTTCAACACAATCAGAAAATCACTAATTAAACGATGTAATGATTAGTTGCTTCTATTAGCATACACGAAGCTCACTTACGAAATGTCACACTTGCAAGTTGGATATTCTACACGTTATCCAAAAGGATCTTTTTGACAGGTTCGGGATCACTTGAATCCTCTTTTCTCCTTACATCTGTTTTAGATGTTCAGTTCAATTTTGATGACAATGATTCGAAATTATTGTACCTTAAATTCAAATTTGCTTTTCCCGAAAAGGAAACAGTATTTTTTTTGACACAAAGATGTTGTTGAAATTCCATGAAATCATAAAATGGTATAGATATTATTAAAATGTTTATCTTGATAAAAAGACCTTCACGGCTAAAAACTACTATGTTTTCATAGCAGAAAATGAATAGCCATTGCAGGCTGTGATACGTTTTTGAAAGAACTTTAACAATAAATAGGTCAAAAATATATATAAAAAACACTTTAAACCAAACCCTCATCCTCAACGCTGGTGAATTGAACACCGATATCAAGCGTGTGATACGTTTCACATTATGCCCTGGTTAGTCAAATGTTGTATAAAAATAACTAAAACGTGTAACACAACTTCCCTTTCTGTTCAATGATTTGCTGTTTTTGGATCTTTTATCCGTGATCTAAGGATAGTGATCTAAAGGAGTGGACGCTCAGGTAGGTATAAATACATTACATGGAATTAAACCAAATATCGGTTGCACCTACTTGGATTGCCTGACGAGATCATCGTGCGACGATGTATTGGCCACAGCATATTAACTCATGTGTATTTGTGTAAAGGTGGAGATATTATTGCATATTGCATCCCTTAATGAACGAAACACGGCCAAGTATGTTCTGTTTGACTTCAGTAATATTTCTAGGACAGGGGACCGATATTTCACAGTTTCATCCTTAGAGGATCTTTTTTTTATTTAAGTCATTTAATTCTTATTTTTTAGCGGCTTTGATTCATAAATTTACTCTAATGTACTGAATCAATAACTTAATAAGTTTTAATACATGGCTAAATTGCTGAAAGTACACTAACACCTAAGGGATGATGTAAATCCAGCTAGGCTTCATGCAAGTAGCAAAAGTGATGTAAGTCACCATTTTGTTATTTTGAAATGATTTACTATTTAACACTGAACCCAAACTAGTTTCGGCACCCGTGGCGAGCCACCTCCTCGTGGTGGGTACTGGGTAATGCCAAGAGCTCGCCGACACCCCCGTATTGGACCCGGGGGGATATTTGGTCCACCAACCCGTTTGTCGTCGGTTGCGGCCCTGTGTCGGTGGAGGAGGGGATCCTGGTGGTTGAGGGCAATGGGAGCAAGACCAGTGTTCCTATTGCTCAACACACCACTTCGGCCCTGACTTCACCTAGACTGGAGGTTGAATGGGCTCGGTTCAACCAATCGGCTGGTCACGCCAAGCCCTGAGCATTACTGTATGTAATGTTGCACAAAATTTTGAGAATCGTAATATGTATATTATTAGGTCTTGGTCGATTTTTGGATCTTCTGAATTTCAAATTTTACTAATTCATGTTTTTGCCTAGAGTCGTATGCCCAGAAGGCGGTGGCTCATGGGCCAATCTGGTGGAATTATTAATGTTTTTATTCTTCTGCTGGAGTATGTCATCCGAGTATCCTTGTTGCTGTAAGCTGGAGGCCCGCTTACATTAGCATTATCCTTGTGATACTCCGTTGTGGGTGGGGAGCTCGGATGATGAACCATTTACACTAACCATGGCTTATGAAAACCCAACACAAAAACGTCCACTTGATATTGATCCTGTTGATACTGACATTAGACCGTCTGCATCGATTGAGTATTGGCCGCGTTTCATTGTGATTGAGACTCCTGACAAGACACCGTTGAAGTTGAACCCCTTTGCTGAATCCAAGGGTATTCAAGGTATTGCAGGGGATGTGAAGAACATAAGACGCTTACGTTCAGGTGCCCTGCTAGTAAAGTGCGGGAAAAAACAGCACACAAAACCTTGAACTCAAGCAAAGGTATCGTTAGAGATCGAGACCGATTGTTTGATGATATGTCGGAACTTGATATAGGATCTGAAATGAAGGATCAAGGTGTACTCTACGTCAAGCGCTTTTCAACTCGGAGAAACAGTGAAACCATCAAAACGAACACGTAACTGTTTACTTTTTCATGTCCTTATGCTCCGAAATCACTTCCTAGTACCTCAAAGTCTTCTTCTGATCACAAATCAGCATCTCAGTCACACTCAAAGTCTCAATCCACAGCTGATAGTCAACAAACGGTGAAAAGTAAACTGAAGCCAAAGCCTGATGCTTCAAAACAACAAAGTGGCAGAGCTCCTAAAGGGTCACAAAACAAAATTCAATTGTTCAATAAATACGGGTGTCTTGAAGACAGGCACCCGTGGCGAGCAAACTCCTCGTGGTGGGTGCTGGATAACGCCAAGAGCTCGCCGACACCCCCGTAGTGGACCCGGGGGGGGATATTTGTTCCACCAACCCGTTTGCCGTGGGTTGCGGCCCTGTGTCGGCGGAGGGGGGGGGGGATCCTAGAGGTTTAGGGCAATAGGGACCTGTAACCGTGTTCCTGTTGCTCAATACACCACTTTAGCCCTGTCTCCGCCTAGACGGGTGGTCGAGTGGGCCTAGTCAGCTGGTCACGCCAAGCCCTGTGCCTGGATTATTCATGTAACTGCACAGATTTGATTGTGCACTGTTTCAATTTTGGCCTTGGCTTTTTCATTCACATAATACTTTTAGATTTGAAAACTGATGTTATGAACTTTGAGTCTTATGCCCAGAAGGCCATGGCTCATGGGCCAATCTGGTGGATCGATTAATTTTGAATTAATCTTCTGCTGGAGTATACCATTCCAGTGTCCTTGGTGCTGCCAGTCGGAGACCCACTGGTATATAACATTGTCCATGTGATACTCGGTGGAGGGTGGGGAGCTGGGATGGTGAACTTTCTATTATGAACCATGGCTCAACCCAAAAAACATAAACGAGCACTAGATGAGTGTTTGTCCTCTGACGAGGACAGTGCTACAGACAGATTACCGGATACATGGAGTAGATTTTTGGTTGTATCTTCTACTGACGGTGAACCTCTAAAACTCAATCCATTTGCCACATCAAAAGCAATTTATGGACTTGTTGGGGATGTCCAAGCTGTTACAAAAATTAGATCTGGGTGTCTCCTCATAGAGTGTAAAACAGCAAAACAATCAGCTACCCTCATAGGTAGAAAACAGCTTGCAAATACTGCAGTATCTGTTTCCCCATATAAGTCTCTGAACAGCAGCAAAGGCATCTTATGAGACAGGGACTGGTGGCTTGCCCACATGAGTGAAACAGAAATCGCCACTGAACTACAAAATCAAGGAGTCACTCATGTCAAACGATTCACTTTTAAGAAAAATGGAGAAACTTTAAATAAAAACACTTATTTGATTTCTTTTTCACAACCGAAACACCCAAAGTATATCAAAGCTGGATATTGTAATATCGAAGTGGAACAATATATTCCAAATCCACTTCGTTGTTACAAGTTTCAAAAGTTTGGTCACAGTGCCCAATCTTGCAGGAATCGTGCAACATGCTGCAGATATGGTGAAGAAGATCATGAAGGTTCTGACTGTTTGTCTTCTCCAAAATGTGTTAATTGTCTTGGAGACCATGTCTTCATCAAGTCAAGTGAATATGAAATTATCAAAATCAAAACTCAAAAGAATGTCACCTATCATGAGGCAAAACGTTTAGTAAATGCAGCCTCGCCTCAGTCATCAAGTATAACATACTCTGCTGTCGTTGCTCGCCCTCATGCTAAATTTGTTCTGTCTGTTTCCTGTCAGACAGATATCGCCTGGGTTAAAGCTGACAAACATACTTTAAGTACATCAGATTCTGCTGTTGATAAGAATCCTACAACATCAGCTTCCCAGACTGACTCACAAACAATATCTCCTGCAGTGAAAAATCCTTGTCATAAAGTAGATTATAGATAAAAATCTGATCGAGTTACAAAAGGGATCACGAGATCCTGTACAAAGCTATAACAAGTTTCAACTTTTAGAAGACATGGACGTCTCTCCTCATCCCCGTGCGCGAAATAGAAGCAGTTCGCCTCGGAAGGGGAAAAGTCGGTCCTCAGTACTACAACCTGCTATTAAATAACAATAATTCCTTAATCCAATGGAATTGCATAGGACTTTGGACCAATGTTAATGAAGTACAATTACTAGCACAGGATTTTAAACCATCAGCATTTAGTTTTCAAGAAACGTGCCTGAAACAAAATGATAAGTTCGAATTGCGTAAATACCATTCTTATCATTCTGTTTCACCCCCTGGTGACAAAGCCACTGGTGGATCTTCCATATTGGTGAGACATGGTACTATTCATAGCCCTGTTCCTCTTAAAACCAGTCTTCAGGCTGTTGCTGTTCGTCGTACTTTACATATAACCCTTGCATATCTCCCTTTCTTCCATTCTCCATCAGAATGATCTTCAAGATTTGTATGACCAATTACCAAAACCCTGTATCATAATGGGTGATCTAAATGGACATAACCCGTTATGGGGAAGTCCTGATACCAACAGTAAAGGGAAAGTTCTTGAAGAGTTTATATCGGATAATAATTTAAGTATATTCAATGATGGCTCTAACACATATTTACATCCTGCAACGCAAACATATTCTTCCTTAGACCTGTCACTCACTGATTCAAACGTTAATAATTAGTTTGAATGGTCAGTCCACAATGATCTTTGTGATAGTGACCATTTTCCTACAGTACTTACAGCAATTAACCCTTCCGATGATCAGCCTGTAACAAGATGGAATTTTTCAAACGCCAACTGGCCACCTGCCTTGAGGAACTTAAACCAGACCTTTTCATGGATGTACCTGAACTAATTAAAATGTTCTCGGACAAACTAAAACATATAGCTAATGAAACTATTCCCAAGTCCTCTGTAAATCCTCACATCCATAAACCATGTTTTAATGATGAATGCAAACAGGCTAGGAAAAAGAGGAAGAAAGCAGAGAAATATTTTCGTCTTCATCCCACTGTTCATAATTTAAATAATGTAAAAATCAGTTACGCTAAAGGTTTAAAAAACCGTTAAAATACATTAAATGTCATACTTGGAAAAATTACGTTTCCAAAATAAATTCCCGTACTCCTATGTCAGGGGTATGGAATATGATCCAACAAATTAAAGGCAAGGGTTCCAAATCCAGTAGTATTAAGCATCTCAAAAATGATAATAACATACTAACTGAAAACAACTGATATTGCAAACAAGTTGCGTGAAACTTTGGCTAAACATTCGCGCACCTTAAATTTTGGTTTTTGGAAACCAACAATCTGATTACTGATATACAATGTGGTTTTCGTAAAAACTGAAGCACGATTGACCACTTGGTTCGTTTGGAATCATTTGTTAAAAATTCTTTCATTAAAAAACAACATGCAGTATCAATCATTTTCGATCTCGAAAAAGCATATGATACTACTTGGAAGCGTGGTATTTTAAAAGATTTACATTCTTTTGGGTTGAGAGGTCGCTTGCCTCAGTTTATATCTAATCCTTTAAATGACAGACAGTTTCAAGTACGTGTGGGATCAAATCTCTCAGACTACTTTCATCAAGATCAGGGTGTTCCTCAAGACAGTATTTTGTCTGTGACTTTATTTAGTATTAAAATCAATAGTCTTTCTAAGGTTTTAAGTGTTTCAGTAGATGGATCACTATTTGTGGATTTAGTGTTTCTTGTAGAGGTAGAAATGGCTGAAGGCACTTGA
The DNA here is from genome assembly GCF_037392515.1 of Haliotis asinina. Taxonomy (NCBI): domain Eukaryota; kingdom Metazoa; phylum Mollusca; class Gastropoda; order Lepetellida; family Haliotidae; genus Haliotis; species Haliotis asinina. The sequence continues at coordinate 12,538,507 of NC_090280.1, forward strand.
TTCAAAGTGGATAGGAGACCAAACTACCCTACGCCACTTATACAGATCTCTCATCTGTTCGAAACTGATTATGGCTCCATCGTTTATGGTGGAGCCTGTAAAAGCAACCCAAAAATACTTGATTCTATCCACCATCAAGGTCTAAGACTATGTCTTGGGTCATTTAGAACTTCTCCTATTGACAGTCTTTACGTCGAGGCCGATGAGCCATCTCTTACTCAACGACGTATAAAACTCTCCTTACAATATATAACAATACTATATTCTAATGAGGGCAATCCTGCATTTAACTGTGTTTTTAATCCTCTTTACGAGGATCTATACAATAAAAAGTCTTCTCTTGTTCCGCCTCTGGGACTTAGAGTGAAACCTTTTCTGTCTGCTTGCGGCATTGAGCTAACCAATATATCTCCTTCCCGTCTACTTTCGTCTCATTCCGTGGCTGAATAACTGAATAGGCACTCCTTCTATGGTCACTTCTACTTTGGTGATTTCTGGGTTGAAGAATTTCTTGCTCTCTATTTCGAATGCACCGTATTCCTCAATAGGTATGATGAATGTTCCTTTCATCGGTCGCGCTGTTTAAATTGATATTCCAAATTGTATCGCTCTTGTCACGTTGAATCATTCTGTGGCGCAGTGTCCTATCGTAGAGGATGGTCATTTTCCCAAAGTAGGAATTTCGAATCTGCCTGACAAGGTTGCGGACTAGTCACCATGTCGAACTCCAAGGAGATGTTTTCAATCTCGTAACTACCTTCATCACCTTTCCGCGTACGCATGATCTGCAAACTATCAGATCCGAACTTGTTGCAGCCAGCCATGACCTGCAGTATGGGGGTGTAGGGAATCCCCCACACAGCATTGAAAAACTGTTGAGTAAATACTGGGGTAAGCCATTGCCTGGGTTTGAATTTCCAGTGAGGGAACTGTACGGTCTAGACGAAGCCGTGAAACGCGTACGCGGTGAACTCGTGAACAACAGGGGAAAACTGAACGCACTCAACAAGCACATCGCTCGTGAAAAAAACAAACTCGGCGAAACGGAAGATGAAGATATGAAGCGTCGTATCACAGAACGACTAAGCAATTTCGAGGACGAGAGACACACGCGATTGGAATCCACTTCCTCTAATCATGAACAGCTTCGAACCCAGATCAGCTGCATACGAGAAACAATAGATAGAATTGCCAGCGTTCTGACAGCATTGGGTATCATTATATCTACTATTGTAGTATCAGTGGGTGGGGACTTGCAGTCGGCCGGGAGTGTGGGACGTTCCCCCCCATGGTGATGTCAGAGACTGGATTAAAGGCCCTGGCTAAACTAGCTGTTAAGACCACAGAAGCCCTGCCTGGAATCATAGGTAGTATCGTATCGTGGATGCTAAACTTGCTTTGAAAAACTACGTGCTACGTGACTCGGTCAAAATCTGTGGGCATGCATCGTCGCCGTGGCTAGACTAGTACATGTTGCAGCTAAAAGGGTCATCCTGCAGACAGCTTAGGGGTTTAGGGGAACCCCACTTAACCAGATAAGGCACAATCCAACCGCGACACCTCCGAGAGCCAGCGCTGTTTTATAATCGACATGTTGCTGGTTGACTGCCTGCACAGCGAGTGTGGGGAGGTCCCCCACGACTTGTAGTTGGCCATCCGCAGCACCCCTTGGCTCTGGTGGTGATGCCACAGTGAGGTGCCCTGCAGACAGCTGAGTGGGTGGAGGTACGTCTGAGATATTTACATTGGTGTAGACACCCAATGTTTGATCTACTGTAGCGATGATTATTTCATTGTTGTAGCCAGTTATTTTATTGATTCTCAGGCGCATGTAACTAGGAGCCATGTACAATCTCACGTCGAACACGTAGTCAACCTTTGACCTGGCATATTGTAAGGTGTCCTGGTATCATTTTATACCGCTAGGTAGATCTATCGGTTCCAGCGTATTGTACCAGTGCGGTTGAATCCTGTTGATGTTTTTGATATCATTTTGGCCCAAGCAGTGGCTGCCCCAGGATCGGTTTGCTTTATGTGACTGACATGGATCTGTTCATTCGTTGTGGGGCCTGTAACTGTATGACAGTGGGAGCTGTATGTACCATCTATAGAACTGAGTCTATATGTTCTAGACTTATAGAAGAACACGTAAACTTTACCGAGACCGTGGTTCACACTGGCAAGACGAAAGTCTTTATTCGTTGGAATCATGAACTCCCCACAAATATGTTCATACGCACGTTTATCATATGGGTTATTGGTCATATTCCAAGCTTTATCTTGGGGGAGAGGAGCACTTATTTCCTTCAATATCCATCTCGTTTGATAATAAACATGAAACAAGGTGACTGCCTTACTCAGTTCGGCTATACCGTAGTCTAGTGTCACACCCGACCCTGTCGTCGCACACCACTTTTTCCAGTTTACCACCGTCTGTGCGTTATTGACGGTCATGATATAGTTTTTAAAGATATCAATAAATTCGACATTAAAATGGGGGAGGCCCCCATACCCCCCAGTCAGTTGTCCATCGGGCTGTGGGGTGTCCCCACAGGCCACCACAATTTTCATGTGTGTGAAGTCGGAGGCGTTTATGCTGTGCATGTTATTATTATATATAATTTATAGTGCGGATATAATGATAAATGAATGGTGATTCCATTCAACTTACATGTGCCATTGATAACACGTCTGGCCAACTCGAAATACCACTATGTAATATCACCTACTACCCGCGATGGATAAACACTGGAAATAAAAAAATAATAATGTGTATATAATTCTCAACATAACACTATTTTCACCATACGTTTTCATAGAAAACAAAGTCGTAAACAGTGGAATCGTGCACGTGACTTACGTCCCATCACAAAGACGCAGTGTAATCAGCACACCAATCTCGAATAGACCAGTCTTTATGCTATGATTACACGATGCCATTTAGAAAGTGGTCAAATGCAACATATGTCATATTTGGGATTTCACTTTCTTAGTAAAGTACACATTCTAGTACTTTTTTTTTTCGGTTGAGTCCCATCCGGGATTTGAACCCGCACCCTCAGAGTCAGGCACCTAATCGCCAGCACACAAAGTCAGCCGCCTAGCCCGCTGAGCCACCGCGACTTCCACAAAAATGAAAGTCGGGCAACTGGTAGTCTAGACTGCGTACTTTGTGTACCCCTCTGATGAGTGTAAATTGGCACGGCTCCCACGGCCGAGAGCTATGATTACACGATGCCATTTAGAAAGTGGTCAAATGCAACATATGTCATATTTGGGATTTCACTTTCTTAGTAAAGTACAAATTCTAGTACTTTTTTTTTTAAATGGCATCGTGTAATCATAGCTTTCGGCCGCAAATCTTCCTAAGGGAACCACAGGAGAGCGATATTGAGAACGTTAAAGGAATCAAACTCTGGTGGGCTGAGAGACATAAAGATAACATTTGCTCAAGTTACATGCGGGTTGGAGGTGACACACACACCAGTCTGCAAGGTGTCAAGGTAACCAAGATTTTCCTGACCGAGCACGTCAATTTTATTGGTATGAAGTTCATACACGAGGCATTACCAGAAAAACTATTGGAAACTATTTTCTAAAGTATTATATAAACAATGGTATACAATGTAACACTAAGTGATCCAGGAGACAAAGAGGATTTCAATTCACCGGATGAGGAAGACACCCCATACGTCTTTAAAGATAGAGTATACAAACGAATGCCACTAGCAGATATTAAAGAACCTGAATATATAATTAATATAACACTAACAAACCCTCACATCGTTTTAAATCAAAATGGTTATGTTTCCAATTATTAACAATGGTATGCTTTTCACATCTTATATTCCCGAAGAAAGAAACCCTGTTAAAAATACCAGGTATTGCTGTTTTAAATATTAAAAGAATATATGATTACCAACAGGATTATTTTTAGATGAACATTATAATATATAGCCACACACAACATTAATTATAGATGTATATCTTCTCCCAGGGAGATCCTGCGCAGAACTTTTAGTTGGTTGTACAGTATCTTGGGAAAAAAGACATGAGTATAAAACTTGTCGAAACATATCAAGAAAAGACTACCCACTATCAACAAACCTCCATGGTGTTATTGTTCAATGATGTATAGGCTTAAGTAGGACTGTCCTACACGATAATTTAAACCTTATAGGCTTAAAATATATCAATCAAAATTAAATGACATATAATTAAAAACTAATTTATAACTATATTATAGACAAACAGAATGGGGCTGTATCTGGCCGTAGATGAAGAAGGAAATATCAAAGGAAGTGCAGACGGTTTTTGACTGAAACAGATATGTGAAATAAAACGTCAGCTAGAACAAGAACACGATACTCGGGCATCACTGCATAAAAAATACAATAGAGCTTTAAACTACATAGATGTCGCTGACACCATCTGAACGGCAGCCAGCATGGGATTAGGAGCAATAAGAGTTAGGTTGCTGACAACAGTCATAGCCACACCGGTAGTGTTAGGACTTGAATTAGCGGCTGTAGTGACGGGAACGGTTGGATCGGTGTTTAAATTTGTATCCCGCAAATTGAACCGTAAAGCAAAGAAACATGATGAAATTAGAATACTTGCTGTATCAAAGTTAAACACGATAGAAGATCATGTTTCCAATGCACTCAATGATAACAAAATCTCAGAGGAGGAGTTTCATTTGATGCTAGGTGAACTAGAAAAATACAACTAAATGAAGAATGAGATTAGATCAAAGGTTATAAAACATATTCTATAAGCGAGGATGAGAAAAAAAGTACATAAAACACGGGATACAACAAGCAACAGGCATTTATCACGAAAACCAATGGCATAATAGAAGATACACATTAAACTGCTTTGCTGAAATCAACATAGTGAAGGAGACCCCAACACCTGCTAGCCAACTGCAAGCCACAGCGCCACCACCTGTGTCTTCACCCTATTAGAGATTTGTTCACACCTATGCATAATAATGGAATTGTGGTGAAAACATAAATCTATTTGGTGCCGAGCCTCTGATTCTTGACAAACTCAAAGAATTAGGGCATGGTGACTATCTACTGACTATTGTTATTAATGAAAAGGTCAACAAAATGAATATACTGCCTGAAGTCATTGCTAATAGTATATACCCGAATTTAAGTACATGGGTAGTTTTCTTCTTACTCTCTATAAGAGAACATTACGACGTCTTTGATCCCATAATTGATATAGTTACTCTTAACAAAGCACATTTACTGATATGGTTATACAGACACACACCCTTATTTTTTGCTCAGCCGATGCGTCACAGTGCACTGCCGTGACCCAGTCATCGATTGATTCCCCATTTAGAGATATGAGCAGTAAAGAGATTATAGCCGGCTCACTGTGTTAGTGATAGACACCGTCAAGGGAGGCTGACTGATGGTTCTAAACCTGTCTGCATGAGAATAATGGAAGTGTACATGTCTCATATGAAGGTCACTCCCTTGCTCACTTCGAATTGAGTAAGTCATGGTAAATGAGAAAGTCTCTCCGTTCAAATGATGTGAGAACCTGGTCTACCGACGTTCACAATACATCTTTGAATAGAGTTACTGAAACCAGCTCTCAGGGACTAAGGGAACTCTCATTATGACCTGACTCACTCTATAGTGTTAGATTAAAATGGAACTGAAAGGCACCGGCAAGGCAGGCTGATTGATGGTTATAAACCCGACTGTATGAGAATAATTATTATGACGTGACTCGCTCATTACTGTTAGATTACTTAACAGTTTTAATTTGAATTGATTTATGCTTAGATTCCCCATTTAGACGTGTGTGCAATAAAGGGACCGTGAGAGGGATTGTGACATTTGAGGTTTTTGAAAGGGGGTCAAGATCTTTGTTATTAATATTAATTACTATTTAGTTTGAACTGGTCTTGTACCGCCATAGTATATACTACTGATCAAGACTTATTGTTTGGAGACAGAGAAAGATTGGGATGAGGGTGTGCATTTGTTGTTGTTTGCTGTCAGAGAGTCAGTTCTGGAAAGTTTAGGGTTTAGTCCCTTTGAGCTTGTGTTTCGTCACAATGTGCATGGGCCACTAAAACACTTAAAAGAACAATGGCTCAATGACAGACCTGAGATCAATCTCTTCGACTATGTGTCTACATTTAGGGGCAGACTATCAAAAGCAAGTGAATTGGCCAGAAAGAACTTGAAATTTTCACAAGAAAAAATGAAGCTAAACTATGACAAAAAGTCAAAAGAGAGAAATTTTGTTTGTGGTGAGAAAGTGTTAGTTTTGATTCACATTCCTGGTCAGCAAGTGAAAGCAAGATATCAAGGTCCATATGTTGTTGAGAAAAAGGTTAGCAACACAGACTATGTCATCCTGATGCCTGTTCATTGTAAACAAAAGAGATTGTGTCATGTCAACATGATTAAGAAATATCATGACAGATTAGAAACCAAACATGTCAGTTGTATTGCCACACTCTCCCCAGTTACTGATTGTACTAAAGACAATTGTGAAAATGTTGACAATATTGATGATTTTGTTAGCAATGTGAAGTTTGATGATCTTAATGATAATGTTTTACCCAAGTTGAGAAGTTCCGATGTGTTAGCTCACCTTGATGAGAAACTGTCACATTTAACACCTGAACAGAAAGTTCAAATGTCAGATTTGATTTATGAGTTCTCTCACTTATTTCCTGATGGTCAAACTGATGTTGTTAGCCATGATATAGATGTAGGTGATGCTGTGCCTGTAAAATTACACCCATATCGGATGAATCCAGTGAAACGTCAAATTCTGGGGAAAGAGGTGAAACAAATGCTGAACAATGACATTATTGAACCCAGTGACAGTCCGTGGAGTTCATAGTGTGTTTTTGTGCTGCAGACTGGAGGTGGTTGGCGCTGCTGTGCTGACATGAAAGCTGTCAATGCGCTCTCGGGAACTGACTCGTATCCTATTCCAAGAGTGGACGACTGCATTGATCGCATTGGTCAAGCTAAGTATATAAGTAAGTTTGACTTCCTGAAGGGCTTCTGGCAGATTCCAATCACACACCGTGCAAAGAAAATATCGGCATTCGCTGCACCAGATGGACTGTATCAATACAAGGTGATGTCACATCAGGCCTTGATTGTGTCGATTCTTACATGGATGATGTCATCAATTACAACATGGAGTGGGATGGCCATCTTAAAAGGACTTGTGCTTTCTTCGAAAGACTGTCTGAGGCAAAGTTAACTGTGAATCTCGCCAAGTGTGAATTCGGGAAGGCACAAGTGGAATTTTTAGGGCATGTTGTAGGGCACAACCAGGTACAACCAGTTCATGCTAAAGTTGAAGCAATTGCACATTTTCAGGTACCTCAGTCTAAGACAGAACTCATGAGATTTTTGGGTATGGCTGGCTATTACAGAAAGTTTTGTAAAAACTTCTCAGATGTTGTATTTCCACTTACTAACCTTTTGGGGAAAACGGTAAAATTTCAATGGGATAGTCAAAGCCATACTCATGAATTCTCCAGTATTGCAAGCACCAAATTTTGAGAAAGCATTTAAGTTGCAAATAGATGCAACTGATGTTGGTGCAGGTGCTGTCCTTATTCAAGAGGATGTTTCGGGGACTGAACATCCAGTTTGTTATTTTTCAAAGAAATTTGACAAGCACCAAAGAAATTATTCTACCATTGAGAAAGAGACATTAGGTCTTTTGTTAGCTTTACAGCATTTTGAAGCGTACCTTGGTACCACCACTTTGCCAATTGAAGTTTTTACTGATCACAATCCCTTGACTTTTCTTTACAAAATGAAGAACAAGAATCAGAGACTTATGAGGTGGTGTTTTTGACCTTGCAAGGGTTCAATCTTGTGATCAAACACATTAAAGGCAAAGACAATGTTTGTGCTGATGCACTTTCCAGGGTATAAATGTATGATGACTTGATGATGCTGTATGTATGTATCTGCATTTTGTCATAGTAATTCTGCAGGCAGTTTTTTCATATTGCTCATATGATCAAATGTCATGTTATTGTGTTATTATTGCTATGATTGTAACAGAAAGTTTCTGCGAAACTTTCTCTTCCTCAAGGGGGAGAGTGTTACGAGTGTGTATTTTCTGTATATTTTGCTATTAATTCAGTAATAATTATTATTTGGTCACAACATTTAGTGTTTTGAATATTAAATATGATGGGGCACATTTCGTTTTAATAATAGCTGGTCAACACTTTTAGTATTCTGTTTATTCCAGAATTTATCTGCTCCTAGTGTTCTATGTGTTTACTTCCGGGAGATTTATTCCAGCGCATGCTACAGTGTTGACGATGTTTGTAAGTGCTCGAACTTTTGGGAAATGACTGGGTATATATAAAAAGGTTGGTTGCCATATTGAGGGCGACACTCATTCATATTAACTGGAGGATACATCACTGCCAACGCTTGATCATTGAAACCCGTCAATGCCTCACCTACATTATCCACTGTCAGACCGATAGCTGTGTTTACATTCTGCATAGTTGATTCTATCTCACATCCAGACTTTGGTGAGTTTGCTACTAAATATATTTTGTGACCCATTGCCTTAGATTTTGCCTCATTTGTACTGAATTTGTAATCAGCATTGTGACAATTGACTTGTGACTCTGTATACGCTGCTCTCGTTGCATAATAATACAAATTGAACGTTTATGACTTGTCTTTGTTCTGTTTTGCTGGTTCACAAGGTTCACATACAACAGTGTGTGGAAGATCGAGACTCATACGAAGCAAACCGTAAATATGTTGGTATAGAATAGACTGGATGATGACAATGACAAAGAGGACCGGCAGGAGGAAGAAAAAGAGACCCATTTCGATATCCAGACATTGGTGCGGATGGTGGAAGGGACACAAAACTGGGGCTACATTTCGATGGCCGCTGGGCTTCTATGGAAGGTCGTCCAATGGAAGCACCACAGCACACTGGCACAGATACCAGTCATACAAAAAGGTAGGTTAGAAGATCCGCATACATGTTTCCAATCCTGGAAACCTCTCGAGGAGGAATTTGTGTCGAATGCACCAGAAAGTGTAGGCATCGTCATACATGTTCTCTATATTTTGGATGCGTCGCGGATCTCAGTTTCTTATGGAACCTCCAGGAGGGCATTCCTGGGGTGTGTAGTCCATGTCAGTGTTTCACCACAGAATGCATGTCTTACTGTTGATGCAATAGTCAATGGCACCACACTTGCAAGTCAAGTTCTCTGCTTCGAAGACAGTGGGGACTTCCGAAATGGTGGCAAGGCAGTCTGTGTAGTGGTTGTGTCTGTCCTTGGGTTCCACACAGCAGTCAGCTGCAAGAACGATTTGGAGTTCCCTCTCTGTGTGCCGAGGTTATTTGGGAGGGTGGATGTAGATGAAATCAATTATTTTGCCACCTGTTACAAAAGCACAGCAATTAGAGTTTAAAAAGTTGGTGTGGGACCTGATCGCTACAGGATTTATTTCTCTAGGTCGGAAAGCAAGACAAGGGGACACTTCTTCAGCAGGGTCTTGAAGACTTCTGCTGTGTTAGGATTGCCCCAAATTCGCGTGTAACGGGCTTGCGATATGAGGTATTTCTTCTTCACTTCACGAATGGGCTAACAACCCTATTGGACCTTGGCACAGGCGGTAGCTTGGTTCCTGGCATTGTTTTATGCCTGTGTACCTGCACGTCTCTAATTGGGGTGCACCTTTGTCTTGGGGTTGGGTTCAAAAATATCTGCTTACAAAGAGTGTCTCCAAGATATGCTCAAATGCAACTGTTCTGTTTGGAAATCCCTATATAAAATATATAAGGATTTTGCTTTGCAGTCCCGTACCCCATTCTGTATATATAAAGGATGGGACTATACTCGGTCGTGGATCATGAAGCAGAAACACTGGAAACCGTAGACCGGTTTCATTTGAGACAGTTATGTGAAATCAAACAGCAACTAGTACGAGATTGTGCCGTACAGACAGCATTAGATAAGAAATATCATAGGGCCGTCAATTGCATAGTGCTAACATTGCCCTGATGACAACCAGCATGGGATTAGGCAGTTGGTGTTGGGTTGTTGTCCACCATCGTAGTTGCACCCACACTGCCAGGCATCGAAAGAACAGTCGAAGTGGGAGAATTGACAGGATTGGCGCTTAAGTTTATATCTTGCACATTGCAATGTAAAGCATTGAAACATGATGACATTAGAATTCTAGAAAAGGCGAAGTTAAACACAACAGACAATCATATTTCGACCAAGGTATTTCTCTTGGTGCTCTTGGAACTCTCAAAACACCAAAGAATGAAACAAGTCTAATAAAAGCACTTTCAGTAGCGAAAACGAGAAGAAAAAGTACATTGAGCAAGGAAAGCTGCAGGCCTGATATGCCCTCCTTACGAAAACCAAACAAATTATTGAAGAAATTTCACAATAAATTGTTTCGTGGACATCAACATAGCGTAGCCAAACCAGCCAGTTCAGTGAGCTGAAGATGTATAGCCAGCCAAGGGACAGACTGTGCGACTCGCTTGCTCAATATAGACTGTGAACTGTGAACTGATATCTCTTTGTCCAACACGATAAACCTCGTCGCCACTATGAACAAGTACAGCAATATGTTGCATAGATAGCTTTTCGACAGACAGACTAATGCTCTATTCCACTTATTCTCGTGGACTTTTCCATGCACTGTCCGTAGTAGTATACACAATAGGGAAAATTAAGGCTTTGAGATGGACGTGAACCCGTTCCCCTGTGGTGGATACTATTCCTTTACTTTGGACTCTCTTATAAAAGCATGTGCTTGTGCAGTCTGAACACTTCAAGCCTTTCATTGCAACCATTGCACATACAGAGGAGAGCTATCTGATCTAATGAAGAGATTAACTCACCACTCATGAACATCGCCAAAACATAAATCATCCTGGAAGTGTTGACATATTCAGTGATCCAACCAGTGAACATATCTCTGCAATGTTACAAAATGCACATTAGTAAATATATTACAATTGAATATGTGGCATTTGGTTTGTTAACAAAGCAATTCTGTGCAAAAAGCACTGCCCTTTTGCACTTACGTCTTAAGCATTCCCACTGTCCAATCCATACTATGCAAAGTATTCAATACAAGCATACAAATGCATATGAAAACTTCAACTGATTTCTTTACATATTTTTACAAGTCCATTCCATTTTGTAAGTGGCGTTTTCACATTTAACCATATTTACCCGAATGTAGTGTCTGTCATCTGCTACAGCTGAGCAATGGGCAATGCAAAGAACATTTACAGTGATTTTCATCTAGGGAACATTACATTCTCAGTAATTTCAATGTTATGAATGATATTGTGAGTGTTTCAAGGCGATGACACACCATTCATGTTCCTGAAAAGGTACTTATATGTGGTACGTCTCCACTGAATAAGCTTTCAGAAAATATTAAAATCATTCTTCTGTGTAATTGGCACATAGGTAAAACTGTGAGAACGTTTTTATGTGTCTGTGGCAAGCAGAGGGAGGAACGTAGATGTGTTTCAAAGCAATGGTACACCTATGTAAAAAGGATCTTAGATGAAGTAAAACGTCATTGAATAAGCTTTCAGACAATTTTAATATAATCTTTCTGTGAAATTGGGACATACTGAAAATCGTCGTCAAAAACTGATTGTTGCTCGTGCTTCTGAACGGCGTTTCTCGTACGCGTAACGGGGCTGTGTGGATGGTTTTTGAGTTTGTAAAGAGCAGTGGGCGGGTGGTTCAACGCGGCAGACATGTGAGTTCGTGTAAGTAGTAGTTGACAAGGCTCCGGTTCAAACGCACGCACGCACGCACGCACGCACGCACGCACGCACGCTCGCTCATTCACACAAAAATGGAAAAAACAACAACAGAAAACAAAACAAACAAACAATGAACCCAGCTATTGGAATGTGATCTATCAATTTATTTCAGCAATCAGAGTTTACTTTAGGGTTGCCAACTTTGTATACAATGTGTGTGGTGGGGTCATATTTTTACCTTATATTTATTTGTCTGGAGTAGGTATGGCTTGTCTCGAAACAGCTTGGTTGTGGTAGTTTTACTGGATTTGGCAGACTCTGTGACAGAGAAAACTAGTTTATTGTCACCTATGTCTGCCTGTCTGTCTGCCAGTGACAATATGCAATGCACAGCTTTAATCACAGATCACGTGAAGTTTGAAATTAACACCTACTAAGTTTCTGAAAAATATTCACATAGGTAAAAATCGCCGTGGAATATCGTCAACGTTTGTTATTGGATTTTATTCCATGGTGATAGTTTAATAGTGTTCATATCCTACGAGCGGCAAATTATCCTGTCAGAATGACAGTCAGAATACCGGACTGCTAAACAGTAAAAATGTAAACATATGTACAGCAACAAACAGGCGAAAACCCAACAATGGACTGACAGAGAAACAATAGCACTACTTGAAGCATTTGATATGATGGCAGACACGTCCAAGGGGGGTGACCAGTTAGATGTCACATACACTAATGAATGACGGTGACAGTATGGTACATATTGTGCAATATCTAATGATATTTAACGAAAAATAAGACTGTTAACAGAAGTCAGTAATAGTATATTAATGCTTAACCTGAACAAAACAGTTGTTTTGCATATATACAGATATGTTTGAACATATCTGTAAAGTTCAGTTCAGAAAAAAAATCCCCCAAACCCCAAACGTGAAACTTTTTTGTCCAACGTAGCAGGTAAAAATAATATTTTATACCAAATTGGAGATTACATGAAAGAAGTCATTCTACCTTCAGAAGGCAGGAGATGGCACCTGAGAGCATCTAATATAAAACAATTCCACAGGTGGAGCATTCATTTCTCCCCTCCGTTTCCCTCACCCCACTAAGTAAAGTTAACTATGCAGGGCAACACTGAACTGTTTACTGATAACATACACGTACCTGGTGCGAGGTGCGAGTTCAGGGGTGTGAATCCTGTAATACGTTGTATGATTGTGAGACTGTCTCTTCCTGGTTGATGGCTCATTAAACTCCTTGTAAACACCGTACGTGTATTTACACTGTCTACACATCAACGAACCGCAACACGCACTGACACAGATGGAGACTTTTCCGTTTGAATTGTATACCTTAAGTTTACTTCCTGGATTTGCAAAACTTGTATAGGTATGATATTATTAGCCTTACAGTCGAAAGGGCCATGACATACATTTGACAGATAGATGGCTGTGAGCGGAGTTTGCGTGTTCAGGCTTGTGGGTCATGTCATTCGTGAACAGATACTCGGATTGTGAGTGATGTTGATTTGGAACTAGCCTCTGTTTGATAGTAGCATGCCACGTTGCCAAATCATAAACGTATTTGATACGTTTGCTAGCGACGTGAGAGGAGTGTCCATAAAGCGATCAGTCTCCCCTGGACAATCATAAAAACGCAACTGTTTTTGTCTTTCATTTTTCTACATATAATCTGTCAAGCCCAAGCGAATTGTTTTCGCCATGTTCCAGCCTGACGTGTTTTGTTTGACTGTTCATCTTTGTAACCCCCAAAACGCAAAATCGGCAATAAATGCATCACTAACTTCAGGAAACAAAATGTAAAAGAAACATTTTGTGTGTTTGAGATAAACCGAAGTTCTCAGAACAAAAAGTAGACACTAAAGTGCATAAAAATGCAATTTGAAACTACAGTCGCTTGTTAAAGTGACTCATCTACCATGATGATTACTGACGGAGCTTGTTTTGGCGACACTACCCACCTCCACTTTCAGATGACGTTATTAAAAAGACATAACTCATCCTAATGTTTTCACTTATTCATGCATGATGGCATGGATTCAAACGAAATACTCAATGCTTAAAGTATCAGCTCTCAAGATATTGTAAACAGTGCCAACGTGAATGTCTGAACAAAATGTTTTTGACAAATTAAAACGGCTGTGTCCTTTAAAAACAGCCTCTTAATATAATTCAAGCAATCCAAATCTTTGAATGGTGATTATGACGTGAAGTCATCCATACTATTCTGCACATATCATATATCATATAATTTGACGCATGCCATCATCCAAGCGGTACCAAATGACAATTTGTTTTTCACTTTCTGCAATGTATAAAGAAATATTACACCCAGTGTGTTATTATGATAAATATCTCGTTAATCACATTAACCACATTCGTGACATTCTGGATAGGCCTTTAATAATGATTCCTACAATATAAAATGAAAGCTTTTCTTGGACATCCAGAATATAGTGAGACCGACCGATTTGGGACACCCACCGTATGCCAATATCTAGGACTCGACGCATCATTTAACAATACTTTCTAGATTACCAGATAACAGCTCTATTTTTACAGCTGTAGCTAACGCCATATTAACAGCTCTTAAATATATTCAAAGACACCCTAAACGTAAACAATATATAATCTGTTCAGAATCTTTTTCTTGTCTTCAGGCGATTAAAGATTTATCATGTAAACATCCACTTTTAATTGATATTATTGAATTGTATAATAATCTTGCTACTGGTCAATACGACATCGTCTTCTGTTGGTTAGCAAGCCTCGGAGGCATTTCTGGTAACGCAATGGCCGATCTTGCTGCCAAGGCAAATCTGTGACACCACTTCTTATTCCATACCCTGATTACAAAGCGAGCATTAGAACCTACATCCGTAATTTGATGCAGAAGAAGAGGGACACCCAAGTAGGTATGAAAAATTACATGAAATAAAACCGTATATTGGTTACACCTACTTGGACTGTCAGTACAGATTTGAAGAGGTTATTTTAAGACGATGTCGTATTGGCCATACACGATATACTCATGCATACCTATTGAAAGGTGAGGTACTGTAAGTCCCCATGGTACCTTGTGTGGTGATCTACCTTCTGTTGTTGATCTATAGTCTGTTTTTATATTGTATTGTCTAAATAGTGATATTGGTTTTAACTTTTCACGCTGGTTTTAATTAAACTTGTGATATTCTAGTTGTTTTACTGTCCTTTGTTGACAGATTTTTAGAATGTGCATATATTTCATTTAAGTGTTCATTTAAGTGTCCTCGTCACGATATGGCTGAGGTATTGTGGATGTGACGTTAAATATTAACTCACTCACTCACTGACTAAGAATCAACACCAATTGTCTGGTGATGATGTGAAAGAGCGACACTTATGTAATCAAGTGTGTGTTTGTGTGTCTGTTTGTCTGTCTGTATGTATGTGTGTGTATGTATGTATGCGTGTACCTATGTATCTCAGTATGTATCTATGGATGTATCCATGTATCTATGTATCTAAGTATCTAGGTATGCATGTGTCTATGCATGTATCTATGTATGTATGTATCTATGTATTTATCTATGTATCTATGTATGTATCTATGTATATATGTGTGTATGTATCAATGTATGTATCTATGTATCTATGAACATTTTTTCATATTCAGGATTCAAATTTGTTCAGATTCGGAATTATAACCAACGGTGTCAATATGCATTATCTCACCCCTTCTGAAGTACTAGGGGCCCCTAGTCAACCTGGGTATCTTAAAAACATGCACACCCAAACCTACATTTTTCCATATTTCAGCCTCAAGTTTGACTTTCCTTCATATTCGGGTTTCGGCATTTGAATCCCGAATATGAAAATAGAGTACGTACTTCTTGAGTCCCCTGACTACACCAATCACACATCTAAACGATGACGATGAGACGTGTAAAAGTACAGCAACCGGGATATGAACGGCTTGTGAGGTAGATATCTGTGGTCAATATTCAAGAGACCACCCGAAAAACAACTGATCTATAACTGTCTCTAGAGGCAACACTCCAAGGAGTCCAAGACAACAATCAGGTCTTGAATTGAGTTAATGACGTGTCTGTAAGATCTTTCAAGCACCAAGATGACAAGTTTGGCAAGGTAAGCCCCCAGTTCTGACCCATACAGGGGTGTGGGAAGAAGCACGTGGTTAACGTTTCTTGTATTTACAGAAAATGACACAAGTGCTCTTAGAACCGTTATACTGTCGTAACTGGCGATTTGGGTGTGCGTAACCCTATTATCAGTTACCTGTTACGATGGCCGTTCTGACTTGGGTGACGTACGCTCTGGATGCATACTCGCTTGGTCCGTCAGAGCTGCTACATCTAGGAATGAGTGGTCTGACGACCGGGACTCCTCGTTAACACATAGCATTCAGGTACTGGTCCTCTGGCATACCAGCAATCACACAACTCAAGGCTCTATACTCACATAGGTTTACTCGATCCGTTTCGTCATTACACAATATCGTGGCCTGGACAGGATGGAGCAAGTTATGTCCCAACTATGGAAATGTACAATCCTATCGTTCGACCGTTCTGCCAAATCTGTAATATGCGCCCGCACTGCTTTTGGTGCTGACGGGATCTTTTTGTGGTGGTCGAACCTGCTCCAACCTTGTCACATGACCCTATTCAATCCCTCTGATTTGTGAAAAGTTTCATCATTCCATGGTCTCACGTATGCCTCGTGATCGGGAAAATTCCATTAACTCCCATCATTGAATCATCCTTGATAAATCTGTTTTATTCATCTACTGACATATTCTCCTTTCCCGACGATTGGGTATTAATCTTATCTCTAGAAGTAGCAACTCCAATGTCAATGATCTGTACTACACTATTCATCATGGATGCAATTTTGGCCTTATAACAATACGTGAGACGCCACTTACAAGCATAGCTGTAGACAGTATCAAGTGATGATTGAAGACCCTTTAGAATCAAGTGTTGTGTCGTCAGCTAATAGAATACATGGGATATTAGTGCCACGTACACAAATGCCATTGTTCAAATTTCTAAGTTCACATATCAAATCATTAATAAAAACAAGGAAAAACCAAGAAGAGAGGACTCTTCCTTGCCCAACATCTTGCTTGATAAGATATTCATTTGATCTGAGACCACAATATTGCACGAAAGCAGAGCTTGATGTATAGCTTTGATATAGGAGTTGCCACATTTTGCCTTTAATGCCCATTTGATATAACTTTAGAAAGAGTCCACTATGCCATATGCGATCAAACGCCTTCTCGTTGTTCATGAAAGCAGTATAAACTGGAGAATTTCTGCTTAGATAGTAAGATAGGCTTTTGTTCAGAGTAAAGACTGAAGTAGTTGCTCCATGTTCCTTTCTAAATCCAAACTGAAGCTTGTCTGGAAATGAGGGTATGTATTAATGTATCCAGCTTTCTAGTCTAGCCAATAAGACTTTTTCAAAAAGGTTCCCAATACGAGAGGTTAGCGTTATTCCTCTATAATTGTTAGGATCATTTTTCGCCTTCTTACCTTTATAGATTGGGATGACTACACCTCTTCTGAATGTGCTAGGGACATATGCAGATTCTACAATGGAGTTAAAGAGTGCCGTTAATGTATTTGCTATGTCATCGCTACCATAAATAATCTCACACCGGACCGCAAGGAAATGGCAGCCTGCGTCACATGCTCTATGGTTGACATGTTGCTTGACAAGACCAGAGACCATATAATATAACCTGACTTCAAACTGCTTTAATCAGCTGCTGATATCTCGGCCAGTATGGACAAGTCACAATTTCACTCTTGGAGGCCAACAACACATACCTTCAGCTGTTGCAGTATTAATCCGATATCCTCACTATATCTCTGAGTGCCAAATGCCTTGATGAAATGAGTACTACAACATCTCCTTGAGTGGGAGAACACATACCTAAGTCCATCACGACATCACCGAGATTCGAGTTTCTGGGGCAGAGTGTTTATGTACAGCAGGTACAAATGACAGCACACCACCTTGTCTGATGCCCTGCATCATGGGAATAGGCCTAGAACACACAGTCAGGAAAAACTCGATACATATCACACACGTGGACATGTCGCCAAGAACAGTCCACAAGATGGCTTTGATTCCACACTCGAAAAACTTGCAAGTTGAAGGATGTTTGAAGGGCAGATAACTGAGACTATGCCATTTGTTGTGGGTCAGGAAAGGTATCAAATAGTCCGCCAGTCCAGACAGGAGCACCATTTCAAACACTTTGGACAACACGGGAGAGAGTGATATACCACGGTAAGGGTTCGGAGCTTTCATTGATTTATTACCACCTTTGTACAGAGGCGATAAGGACGCTCTCACGCCAAGCTGTCGGGATATGTCCAGATTCAAGAATGCTGTTGTAGAGGGCTTCCCAGCAAAACATCAAGGTTCTACCGCCATACTTTAGGTGCTCATGTGCGATCTTGTCTGCACCACCAGCTGTATTGTTGTTCTTCAGCTTGGCACAGCACTAAGTTAGTTCCAACTCTGTGAAATCCATTGGCTGTGGATCACGTTCTCCCTTGGGCATATCACGCATCTCCTAAACCAGAGATTGTATCTGCTAGCAGAAGGAAGAAATGAAATTGTCTCGGTCATATACATCCTGAAAATGGTTAGCCCAAGCATCAAATATAGCCTCTGGGTGACCGTCCACGATTCCTGAAGGTCCGGATATCAAGGACATGGGATTGTCCGAGTTCCTGAAAAGACTACGAGATGTGGTTATCGCTTGCCTTATGTGCTTCCTGACGTCAGATTTTGCTGCCTTGTATTCTCTGCAGGACGTGTGTGCAGAGCTACGAGGTTTGTCATCAGCAAGCCAAACACAACTCATGTGACTGTGATAATCATTCACAACTGTGTTCCAGGAATGTAACATACAGTAGTGGTATATATACTTTGCCACCACTGTATGTTACATTCCTGCTTGACAACAGTGCAAGAATCTGTACCGAAACGTCGCGCTATCGTAATAAAGAAGTTGTTATCCATAAGGTTTGTTAATCTTGTGCTCACGAACTATAAAATGGCTCTCAAAGAACAAAAAAAGTGAAGTGACATAACGTCAAAGGCATTTGCTCAGATATTCTTCTCGTTGATGTAGTACACATTATTGTGTTTCGTATTTGGTTTTATGCTAATTTCACTATGACAGACAGACAGCTGAATCTTTCTGACTACGCTATCGAATGGTAGAAAACTTCGATTTGTCGGACCAGAACAAAGGACTTGCATTAATTACGTGTGCCAATAATGTGCAGTGTCGTCAATAACTGTGATGTAGGGGAAACCGGGTCAAAGCGCGCCCCTTAACTTTGTAAGGCAATTGTGATAAACCATATATCGTTAAGAAAGATTTTTAGACGTCTACGAAAGAAATGGGTTATATATTTTTTAAGTAACCAGTTTATTGCCTTCACGTAACAAAGGTTTTTAGTTAAGAACGTAAAATGTTTTTTCAAACATTGGTCACTCTGCCCCGCCTCCCGGGGCAAAGTACCCTTCAGTGCGCACTTGACCACATGCTTTACATAATAAGGAAAGGACGTGGTCAAAGAAACGTTTATTTGCATGCACTATATGAAAAGATTGTTTCTAAACAAGGAACATTTGTTTAAGACAGTCTGAACTTTAAACCGAACATGCAATTCACTGGGAGCTCCGGGCGTGTCAAAGCAAATACAACATTTGCATAAATCACAAACATCTTCTTCACCACATTCTGCATGATACAATAGATTACAGATAATGCATTCGAACCAGTCTTCATTGGTGGGGTCAGTGTACTTTTCGTTATAATGCAAACAAAATGTTTGTTTCTCCTGATCATTGTTGTCAAGACAAGAAACATTTGTTTAAAACAATCTGAACACACAAATAACTGGGAACTCCTGACCTGTCAAATTTACATATATCACAAACATCTTCTTCACCACCACATTCTGCATGATACCATAGTTTACAGCTGAAGCATTCGAGACAGTCTACACTGGGTGGGTCACTGTACCTTTCGTTATAATACAGACAAAATGTTTGTTTGTTTCTCCTGACCACTGTTGTCAGTTGAACGAGGCTTCCTGTTCCTCTGTCTTTTTGCAGTCGTTCCTTTGGTATTCGAAGGTTTTCTCTTGGTGCTCGTGTCCTGTTGGCGTTTCTCATCTTCAAGCCGTTCTTTAAAAGGCGAGGAGGTGACAACTGCTGAGGACATAACACTCCTTTTTCTGACACGTTACTGTTGAGCCTTAGTGAGTGGAAAAAGAACCCATATCGCGTCCCTAATTTCCATCGATGCTGCACGGGATCATCCATAAAATGATTGTCTGTTGGCACACAGCTGGCTTCAACATAATGATCTTCATCTGCACGAGATGAATTTGGCTGGTTGAGTTCAGGGGACTCAACAATGATAGACTGAGCAGCAGAGGTTTCCTAGGAGACACTAGCAGCTGTGGATGTATGACCTTCAGCCGAATCCTGTACTGCTTCTGGACCTGCTTCCGGTTTTGGTTCGTCTGTCATCTGCGCAGCAATGAAATCTTCCGAGAAGACGTCTGGATTGAATGGTTATATACCAGTACAGTGATAACCATTGGTAGCTTCCAGCATCGTCGATGTTTTTCTGTAAGCAGAATAGTTGGGCCATTTCAAACACTGATATTCTCTTTCCTGGATTCATCAGCATCCACCTGTCTGCTTCCTGGTGAAAATTTGTCTTCAACGGGCCAAAGAAGGAGCAGTCCAATTCCACTACATTTCGCCAGCGACCCAGCAGGAGCTCCCTTCGTCAGAGTCGAAGCCATTCTCTTAGGTGGATATGTCATCATTGGGGGTACGTATGTGCCAGCTGCATTGAAACAACACACTACAGTGATTGTTTTACCCCTTTCCCAACTTGTAATTTTGCCAACCTGCTTTTGACCTTTCTTCGCAAGAATATGTCCTGGCTTGTGGACCACCGTCAGACCACTCTCATCCATATTCCATAGGGAACTCTCTTGAATTGAATGTTGAGTAATTTCACCTCTCAAAAGTCCATAAAACGTGTCTACTGCTGGTTTGTTAAATCCAGCTACACTTGTCAAGCTTGTAGGTTCTGGTTTCTTAATGGACAGCTCCGGGTGTCGCTTCAAAAAGTTGAATATTCTCTAACATCACTTCTGTTGATTTCAACCCAAAGTAGAGGTGGCATCGAATCAGACTGAAAAGTAAAAAGACAATACACCACTGTGTGTCATCGTCCGGTTCAGAGAAAAATAAATTTCATATTGCAACACTAAGACAATGTGTCTCTGGTTTTCGTAATGTTTTCTTGTTGAATTTATATCCAGTTTCTCTTTTCAGTAGTTGGCTTGTAAGACTTCCCCCGCTAACTCCAAATACCTGCCCATCAACAAGCATTGTTTCAGACAGAAAAATAGAGACTTCATTTTAAACTATGCTTAAACATCTTGAACAATTAGTTTATGTATTTACATCAATGTGTTAACGTGTTTTTTAGTTTAGAAAATGACTTTTATATGAAGTAAATGCATAGGGGCAAAACGCGCCGGTGCTGGTGCGTTTTGCCCCAAAGTATATGCCTTTTTGAAAAGGAAATGAAATGAACGTGACGAGATAATAGATGCGTGCGAACTGTAGGATTAGAAGCTTTCACACTGTATTTTCACTTAAAATGATTAGTTTTAACTTTGTCAGTAACGAAGCCACTTGTCAGTTAGTGATATTTCTCATGATTCATACATGAAAAATGCTTTTTCCCCACGTACCGATTTTATGATTGCTATTTATGACGCCGTCAGCTAGCACAATGCATGTCATCTGTGATTGGCTGACAGCAACGTATAGCTCCGTCTGTTGTTCATTCTAAAAATACACCGTTTGGTCACTTTGCCCTGGATGCGCGCTTTGATCCGGTCTCCCCTAAATATTGTGCCAAGTTTACTAATACTTTTTATATTACCTGAGACGACCTCTGCCATCTCATATTGTTCTTCCAATCAACACGCATGACTGCTTAACAACAGGGTGGTGGCAAAACGAGGAAACAACCTCACCGTATCTCATAATTCCAATCACTGGGTTGTCTGGCCCACACCTGATTCTTCACAAATCGCCGTCATGTTTCTGTGTGTGCCGTTAAACATACAAACAGCAAATACATGTGCATAACATATGTATGGGTTATTTACTCAACTTTATTGGAAAGGAGTTTCAAGAGCTGAAAACATGTGAGGACGTTTCCGACTGTTACATATGTGGTAGTTTAGGATTGGATATAGTTCAATATGGGCTATTACTGTGTTCCTGGCTATGCTGATATGCATAGCCACAACACACCCGGCAGGTTAATGTGGTCTGTTTTGCATGTGCAGCCCATGCACTGCCTGTCTCTAGCCCTATAAAAGGAGTAGCTACATAGTCCACAGGTCCGCCAGAGGTGAGGACATTTATTTTAGTTGTTTGAGTCCTAGTGATCCAGACCAAGTAGATAAGGTTTTCTTAGTTTACCACAGGAAGTTAATATATTTATTTGTTTTAGGCATAGGCTTTGAAATCAGAGCCATGTCTTGGTAGGATTTGGGGTCAGCTTAGGCTGTTAGGTATAGGTTAGGTTAGGTGGTAAGGTATGGATTAGGTTAGGTGGTTAGGTTAGGTATAGATTAGGTTAGGTTGGTGTTTAAGGATAGGTTCAGGAATTTTGTTATAAATAAATTATTGAGTTTCCTTTGTCTGTTTGTTCTGTTTTACCAGCAATAAGGCCTGATTCATAGAAGTTGGCTAAGTTATTATCACCGCATAAAAAAATACACAACGCAAGGTCCAAAAAACCAGAGAGTAGCCAACTTCAGTTGTCACTGGGCAGAAAAGCCTATTACACATATACCATTGTAAATATTTTCACATTTACACTCACTTAATTTTCTAACACATATATTCTGCTCATACATTAGAGAATATGGAACTATTTATTACATAGGACAAGTTGAGAATGCTTGTTTGAGAACAGAAGGAGTCTGCAAAGAAATATGAGACTGGTTTATTCTGCATTCCTCGTACCTGATCAAACATATTAAAAATGGAGGAAAAGAGAGTTTTTAGAAAAAAATTTTTTGGTCAAAATAAGCGCGATTTAAGGTCTTCGTGAGGGGGATATTTGATAATGGTAAAAGGTAGTTTATTCATTTCTTTAAAATCATCACAGCATCTTTATCGACACCATCTCTCAGTTAAGGTATGTGTGATACGAAGGGACTGTTTCCAGTTCATTTAAAAACGCTTTCTCCCTAATGCGAGATAAGTTGGAGGATATCGTCTCGCAGAATGTCAGGAAAAGTTGCTGACCGCACAGAGAGACGGGAATCAATTTTTGACCCTTAATTATTGGGCACCCGTGTCGAGCCACCTCCTCGTGGTGGGTGCTGGGTAACGCCAAGAGCACGCCAACACCCCCGTAGTGGACCCGGGGGAATATTTGGTCCACCAACCCGTTTGCTGTGGGTTGCGGGCCCTGTGTCGGTGGAGGAGGGGATCCTGGTGGTTGAGGGCAATGGGAGCACGACCAGTGTTCCTATTGCTCAACACACCACTTCGGCCCTGACTTCACCTAGACGGGTGGTCGAATGGGTCCGGTTCAACCAATCGGCTGGTCACGCCAAGCCCTGTGCATGATTTGTATCCATTTCATCGCACAAATTTGATTTTGGACTTGGTTAAATTTCGGTCTTGACTCTATTGTTCATCAAAAACTTTTCTCATTTTGAATTATGTTGTTGTGATCTTTGCCTAGAGTCTTATGCCCAGAAGGCGGTGACTCATGGGCCAATCTGGTGGACTAATTATTTTTAATTCCTCTGCTGGGGTAAATCATCTGAGTATCCTTGGTGCCGCAAGTTGGGGATCCACTTGTTTTTAGCATTGTCCTTGTGATACTCCGTGGTGGGTGGGGAGCTCGGATGATGAAATACAAAACAAATAACCATGGCTTATGGAACTCCTCTGAAGAAAACCAAACGTCAGCTTGAAGTAGATCCTGTTGACAATGACCTCAGATTGCCCAAACCAATCGATTACTGGCCACGTTTTCTAGTTATTGAGACGGAAGATAATACTCCATTGAAATTAAACCCTTTTGCTGTGTCTAAGGGAATCCAAGGCATTGCTGGAGATGTAAAGACTATCAGGAAATTACGGTCTGGTGCATTGTTGGTTGAGTGTGCCAAAAAGCAGCAATCAAGCAATCTGTTGAACACCAAAACATTTGTTGGCATTCCCGTCACCATCACAGCCCACAAAACACTCAACACGAGTAACGGGATTTTAAGAGACCATGATCGATTACTCGCTGACATGTCGGAATTAGACATCGCGTCTAAGGACTGTTCTGTTTGGAAACACCAAATGGCAATTAATAAAATAAAGTTCACTCAAAACATCAGCTTTGCTGATGCAAAAAGACAAGTTCTAAGCTCGGGACAAACAGAAAGCTATGCTTCCATTGCGAAAACAACTCCTGAAACAACATCTAGCATAGTTACTGTATTTGCCAGCTGTCAGACAGACTTAACTTGGGTCACAACGGATAATCCCAACCTTCTCTCACCCACTACAGCTACTCAAACAGGAGAATCACTTCCTGGTCCGTCTCAAACACAATCAGAAACATCACCCGATCTTGAATCATCTTCACAATCGTCAACAAAGTCTCAACAAAGTCTCACTAAAACTAAAAGTAAATAGCCAGATTTTGCAAAAAAAACCTCAGTGGCAGAGCCCCAAAAGGGTCAGAAAATAAAATTCAATTATTCAATAAATATGGATCACTTGAAGACATGGACGTAACTGAAAACGTCCATTCTAGGGCACATAGCTTGTCGCCCTCCAAAAGAGTGCGGGGTAGATCCCCGGTAAATCCCCCTAAAAGATAGTTTATTCCAATAATATTGTACAGTGGAACTGTAGAGGATTGAAGACTAATTTACATGAATTACAGCTATTAGTCCAAGATGTTACACCTTCAGCGATGTGTCTCCAAGAGACATATTTAAAACAAACAGATATATTTGACCTTCGTCATTTTAATGCATATCATTCTTTTTCACCTCCGGGTGATAGAGCCACTGGCGGATCATCCATTCTAGTCAGACAAAACGTTATTCAAAGCCCTGTTTCACTAAATACTAATATGCAGGCTGTTGCTGTGAGGATTACCTTACATGTAGCGTTTACGCTATGCTCCCTCTATATTTCGCCGTCTTCGATGTTTGCCAAAACTGATCTTCAGGCTCTATATGACCAACTCCCGAAACCCTGTATTATAATGGGAGATTTAAATGGGCACAACCCACTCTGGGGTAGTGTAACAACAAACACTAAAGGTAAATTGTTGGAGGACATTTGTTCTGACAATGATTTATGTATTTATAATGATGGTTCCAACACATATTTACACCCTGGGACAGGGACCTATTCTGCTCTCGACTTGTCACTGACAATTCAGAACTACTAAATGAATTCGAATGGTCACTCCACGATGACCTCTGTGGAAGTGACCATTTTCCTACTATATTAAAAGCTGTAACTCCATCTGATGTTCCTCCATCATTAAGGCGAAATTTTAAAAAGGCTAACTGGGCTTTATATGAAACACTGTGTGATGTGAAACTTAAACCTGAACGTTTTATTGACGTTCCTGATGCTATTAAATGCTTTTCTGATCAACTGACCTCCATAGCTGATGAGTGCATACCAAAGTCCTCTGCAGTTCCACACATAAGAAAACCATGGTTCAACGATGAGTGCAAACAAGCTAGGAAGGCAAGGAAAAAGGCAGAACATTATTTCCGTCGCCATCCCATGGTGCATAATTTAAATAAATTTACAATTTCAAATGCTACAGCACGGCGTACTTTTAAACAGAACAAACGCCAATCTTGGCAAAATTATGTATCCAAAATAAATTCTCGGACACTCATGTCCAAGATATGGAACATGGTCCAGAAAATCAAAGGTAAAGGTACTAAATCTACTGTCCATCTTCTTAAACATGGAGATCAATTACTTACTGATAAATTAGATATTGTGAATAAACTGGGCGAAACTCTCGCTAAACACTCTTCCTCTTCGAATTATACACCTAAATTTCAGCAATATCAAAAACAACAAGAAAAGAAAACTATTAATTTCAATTCTGATAATGGGGAAGATTATAATGAAACGTTTTGTATTCATGAACTCCATACTGCCCTTGATCAAGCTCATGACACTGCTACTGGAGCTGATAACATCCATTATCAGCTCCTGAAGCACTTACTAGAATCTTGTTTAGAGACGCTCTTGTCCATTTTTGATGATATTTGGACTTCCGGGAAATTCCTTCTTCATGGCGTGATGCCATAGTTGTACCAATACCTAAACCTGGACGTGATCATACGGATTCATCCAATTATCGTCCGATTTCATTAACTAGCTGTGTTTGCAAGACCATGGAACGCATGATAAATAATCGACTTGTTTGGTACTTGGAAACAAATAACCTTATGACAGATATACAATGTGGTTTCCGTAAAAACAGAAGTACTGTCGATCATTTAGTGCGTTTAGAATCACTTGTGAAAAACGCGCTGATTAATAAACAACATGCTGTGTCTATCTTTTTTCATCTTGAGAAGGCATATGAGATTTACATGATTTCGGTTTGCGAGGTCGTTTGCCTGAATTCATAACCAAATTTTTAAATAACAGACAATTTCAAGTCCGCGTGGGTTCTACCCTGTCTGATCATTACAATCAGGATCAGGGTGTTCCACAAGACAGTATTTTGTCAGTCACACTTTTTAGTATAAAGATAAACAGTTTATCAAAAGTTTTAAACGATTCAATTGATGGATCGTTATTTGTGGATGATTTTAATATTTCTTGTCGTGTTAAAAATATGCATACCATTGAACGACAACTACAGTTGTGTTTAAACAAGATTAATAAATGGTGTCTTGAAAACGGCTTTAATTTTTCTAAATCGAAAACTAACTGTATACATTTTTGTCGTAAATATAAACCACATAAAGACCCTGAACGATCTCTAGATGGCACCCCAATTAAAGTTGTGAAGGAAGCTAAGTTCTTGGGTCTCATTTTTGACTCACACTTAACGTTTTTACCGCATATTAAATCACTTAAAACTAAATGCCTGAAAGCACTTGACTTGTTGAAAGTGGTTTCAAATTCTAAATGGGGAGGGGATCAAGCTACCCTTCTCCATCCATATCGATCTCTCGTGCGTTCTAAACTTGATTATGGCTCCATTGTCTATGGTGGAGCCTGCAAAAGCAACTTAAAACTATTAGATTCAGTTCATCATCAAGGTCTGAGACTTTGTCTTGGCTCCTTTAGAACTTCACCTGTTGACAGCCTGTATGTCGAGGCTGATGAACCATCTCTTGAGCAGCGACGTATAAAATTAGCTTTACAGTATGTAACAAAACTATATTCAAATGAGTCAAACCCTGCATATAACTGTGTTTTCAATCCCCTGTATGAGGATTTATACAATAAGAAATCTTCTCTTGTTCCGCCTCTTGGTTTAAGAATAAAATCACTTATTTCTGCTGCCAGCATTGAGCTGGAAAACATAGCTCCTTCCCGTCTTCTTTCTTCTCCTCCTTGGCAGATGGTTAGGCCACAAGTTGACCTAACATTAACGAAATTTAAAAAATCAGAAACGAATGAATTACAGTATAAACAAGAATATAGTGAACTGAAACATAAATATAGCAATTATAAATCCTTATTTACAGATGGGTCCAAGGACGGTGGCGCTGTGGCTTGTGCCACTGTCATTGGATCCAGAACAATATCGTCTAGATTACCAGATAAGAGTTCTATTTTTACAGCAGAAGCTAACGCCATACTAACAGCTCTTAAATATATTCAAAGACACCCGAAACGTAAACAATATATAATATATTCCGACTCTCTTTCTTGTCTTCAGGCTGTTAAAAATATCTCTTTCAAACATCATCCACTTTTAATAGAAATTATTGAAGTGTATAATAAACTTGCCACTGGTCAATACGACATTGTCTTTTGTTGGTTACCCAGCCACGTAGGCATTTCCGGTAACGCAATGGCCGATCTTGCTGCCAAGGCAGCACTCAACAAATCTGTGACACCACTTCTTATTCCATACTCTGATTATAAAGCTAGCATTAGAACTTACATCCGTGATCTGATGCAGAAGAAGTGGGACATCCAAGTAGGTATAAATAAATTACATGAAATAAAACCGTATATTGGTTACACCTACTTGGGTTGTCAGTCCAGATTTGAAGAGGTTATTTTAAGACGATGCCGTATTGGCCATACCAGATATACTCATGTGCACCTGTTAAAAGGTGAGGATCCTCCGTTTTGTATCCCTTGTGATGAGAGAGTCACGGTCAAGCACATTCTGCTTCACTGTGTTGAATTCTCCATCACAAGGGATAAATATTTTACAGTTAAAACAATGAAGGATCTTTTTACTAGCATTAATTCATATTTAATTATTGGTTTTTTAAAAGAAATTGATTTCTTGATGGAATTTTGAATGTTATGTTGTGTAAATTGATGTATTTTAATGATTGGTTGTTTGGATTAGTAACTTGAATTGTTGGTGGCTGTACCCCTCAAAGGGGGTTGAAGTATTGTAAAATTATTGTCCTCCTGAGAGGGTCCGCAAGTCCACAAACATTCACAGTAAATTTAAGTCTACCAGGTTTTTAATCGTAGTATTCATGCGATTTTAATTTCGGCTAACTTTTCATACAATCGCCAGCAGCTGAAGGGATGGTGTAAATCCAACTATAGGGACCATGTAGGTTGCAAAGGTACTGTAAGTCCCCATGGTTCATAGTATGGTGATCTACCTTCTGTTGTTGGCGATCTATAGTCTGTTTTTATACTGTATTGTCTAAATAGTGCTATTAGTTTTAACTTTCCAAACCAGTTTTAATTGAAATTGTGATATTCTAGTTGTTTTACTGTCCTTCGTTGACAGGTTTTTATGATGTGTATATCCTCTTTTTCATTGTTGAATGTTCTCGTCACGATATGGCTGAAATATTGCCGATGTGACGTTAAATATTAACTCACTCACTCACTCACTCACTCACTCACTTAATTATTGGTTTACTCATATAGACACGGTTAATCCACTGTTCTCCTTTCCACCCTGTCGGACGCGAATGGGAACCAGTCTAGGTGGTCTGTCTCTGAGCTGGTCCTCGTCTCATCATATCCATTCATAGCACAATGCGAGCCAACTTACGCTTCCAGTGTCGCAGCAACGGAGTGTAGAGGAACCTGTCTTCGCAAACCTGCTCGGTAAGCTCATTATTCACAGTTAAATTGAGGACACGTTCTGCAAACGGCGATGGGCTGCTCAAGAAGTTTACCGTTCGTAATGGATAAAACCAACCGTATATATGGTACTAGGTTAGGGGCTATACATCTATATGTCTTTCGAACGCCGTTTCAAAGCGATACAAGCCCCTGTGGTTTTGAGTTGGTGTTTCCACATTATAGTGAAGGTATGTTCTTAATCATCACTGGAAAGTGTATCGTCAAAAATCCAACCTCGTGAAGATCATTAACCCATGCTTGTTGTAAGTGGCGGCTATCGGGATCGGTGGTCAGGCTCGCAATACCTGCAATAAATCAAGGTTGTCACACGCATTAGCGTATGCCTAGATCGATGCTCATGAAGCCGATCATTGTATCATGAAATTGACTGGGAAACTGAAGTCCAAAAACACTAGGTAGATACACAAATTGATTAAAGGTATCTTAATCAAATGTACAAAACCAGCAATAAACAGGAATCAGGGTGTGTACCTCCGTTTTTATGCGTTCATAAAACAGTTGACAATACACTTGTCCCTGTTCCCTTTTTCAAACCATAATTTCTGTGATGTTTTTTTATTATATATTTTTATTCATTCAACTCAGTAGACAGTTACACAAATAAATGATGCAACAGCACAAGTACACTATAAGACGAAAGTTCATATGGGTAAAAATTATACATACTGGAAATATGGCAGCAGTGGTGACCATTTTCTGTCAAATTGTTACATTTTATTATTCTTAGTAGCAATAAACTTTTCAGCTTTGAAAATATCACCCAGTAATTTTAGAAATGCGTCCAGTGATAACTTGGTGTTTTTAATGCTTGATACATGAATGTATTTTTTACCAGCAAGAAGTATATGGTTCATTAAGTCAGTATTATTTCCACCAATTAAGACTGTATATTTTCTCAGGGTAAATCTTTCTGTTGTTTTATTGTCTATATATTCTTTCAGTTTCAATGTTTTCACACATTCACATTCCCAATAAATATGTATCAAATTTTCAGACACGAAGTTACAAAAAGAGCAAAGTTCATCATCAACTAATTTCATTTTCAGTAATTTTTTTTGTGTGTATATAATATTATGAATAAATGTAATTGAAAGTCAATCAATTTAGTATCTTATGTGCATTTTCTATAATCTTTAAAAATGTGTTCCCATGGGATTACAGTGTCAAAGAGTTGTTGCCATTTTTCACATGCAGAAGGGAAATTTTCAGTACTTATAAGCTTATCATAGAAATATCTTGACCTCTTTGGTGCTGAAAGTAAACATATCAGTGATGTGCTGAGATAGTGATTATGAACAATCAATAGATTATTTCTAATAGTATCTTTCCATTTTCTTGGTATATTTAAAAGAACCTGGTAGTAATCAAGAACTGTGCCTTTGATTTTGTAAGTTTTCTTAAGTTCATTAAATGACAAAATACCTTGATCATTACACAAGTCTCTTATAGAGTGAATACCCTTAAAATACCAATGTCTTATAATAAAATTACTATTTTGGAATTGATGGTTGAACCAAAGGGGTTCAGATAAGATTTGATTAATATCTGTAAAATCAGTTTTATGTGTTCTATAAAATATTCCCCATGTTGCCAACACATCTTTCCAATAGGGATTCATTATTTTCCCATAATTTTCAATGTTGGCTCCAAGCAGAAATATATCCTTGAATGGAAAGGTACTAGGGCTAGTGTTTTTATTTTGGAGATATTTATTTAATACTGACAGTTTTAATGAGTTTATGAATACCTCTACATTAACCATTCTGAGTCCCCCTTCTTCATATCTTCTAACAAGTGTTGTTCGCTTTATCTTATCATGCTTATCATTCCAGATGAATTTATAAAATATATCGTTTAATTTATCAATGAATTCCTTTGGGTGAAGTGAATATATGCACCAATGATGAGAGAACTAAAGTTTTAACAACTGTTATTTTCCCTATTAATGTCAAATTTCTTTTCCTCCATTTCCCTAGAGTTCTATTAATAATTTCTAGTCTTTTTCTTGTATTAATTACACAAAGGTTATTCAAGTTAGGATTAAGCTTTATTCCTAGTACATCAAAATCCCCACTGTGCCAATCAAGCTTAAGATCCTGACATAACATCATGTTACTACCTTCCATTGGGCCTATCCATATTGCTTTAGTCTTCTCTATGTTTATTCTTAAACCAGACATTTTGTAGAAATTATTTAGGGTGTCAATTGCTATGCTTAAGCTTTCTTCACATCCATCAAGAAATAATTCAGTAGCATCTGCATATTGTCCAATTTTATGTTCAGTATTATTCAACGTCATTCCTTTTATTGCGCTGTTGTTACGGATCATTATTCCTAAAATTTCTGCCACTAAAAGGAATATGTAGGGAGAGACCAGGTCGCCTTGTCTACAGCCCCTTTCGTTGTGAAAAAACTGAGATAAATGACCATTTTGTATAACACAAGATGTAGGGTTACTGATTAATATTTTGATCCATTTTCCATATTGGGTCCAAAGCCAAATTTTCCTATTAGAATTATAAATTCTTTAGAGACAGTGTCAAAAGCTTTTTCAAAGTCAATAAGTAACAACAGTCCCCTTTTACCCTGTAATTTTGCTTCAAACATAATATCATATAACAGTCTAATGTTCTCACTAATACATCTTCCAGGGATAAACCCTGTCTGAGTTTCTTGAATTAGTGTATTCAAAGTTTTTTTAATTCTATTGGCTATACATGTACTGAGTACTTTATACACAGAATTTAGTAGGGAAATTGGGCGCCAGTTTTTTAACAACTGTCTATTTTTGTTAGGTTTTGGAATGCATGTGATGACGCCTCTTTTGATTGTTGGACTTATATATTTTGCCTGAATGTTTCTAATATATATCTTCAAACCCAAATATGGAGATCTTTCCAGAAAAATTTAAAGAATTCTATTGGGAAACCATCTATTTGTGGACTTTTGTTATTTTTCATTGATTTAACAGTTTGTGTTTTTTCATCTATTGTAATGTCACCCTCAAGAGTTTCAGCCTCAACAGTTATTAGTTTTGGTGTAATAATATCATTGAATATCTCAATATATTTGCTTGCTATTGTACCACCTGATGCGTATAAATTTTCATAAAATTTTCTCTGCTCATATAAAATAGCCTTACCATCTGATATTACTTCTCCTTTATCATTAATGACACTATTCATAAGCTTACTGGTATAATTTCTGTTTTTGAGATGACAGAAATATTTGGTTGTTTTTTCTTTTTTCTCGTACCACTGAATTCTATTTCTTATTTGTATACCTCTTATTTCAGCTTCTTGTAATTTTTGAAATTCTAATTTACATTTTTATAGTTCAGCAAGTTTAGTTTCACACACTGTCTGGAAAATTTCTCTGATTTCTTCTTCCATTGCAGAGATTGTTTTTTCTAAATTTTTCATTTTTTCAGTTTTGATTTGTTTTAGTTAGGAAGAGAATGATATTGTTTTCCCCCTCACTTTCATCAAAAATGTTTCTAAAAACAATGTGTCACTTATTTTAAGTTGTAATTTTGAGTCCTCAGTATGACCTAGTTCATCCTCAGTGCAGTTACAGTATTCTAATTTTGTTTCAAAAAGCATGTCCTTGACCATATTTACATAATCTTGATTACATAGTAATGATGTATTTAATTTCCAGTATCCACCACCCCGTTCCTTATGAAGTTTACTGGAAAAGGACAAAGTAATTGCCGAATGATCAGATTTGTATCCTGGAAGTATGGAACAGTCACTTGTCATGTTTGCTAAATCTTGTGAAGCTGAAAAGAAATCAAGTCTAGACTGTTGTTTCAGGTTTTTTTTCCACCATGTGTACTTTTTTACATCATAATTTCTTTCCCTCCAAATGTCTATGAAATCAGACTTTTCTATATTATCTAACAATACCTTTCTTGCTTTTGGATTATTGATATATTTTTAATTTTCTAAGTCAATGGAAGGATTAAGAACTAAGTTCCACTGTCTCCACATATCACAAGAGATTCATTTTTAAATTCTTCCATATTGTGAAATGAGGCATTATAAAATTCAGGTGCATCTTGATTAGGACCATATAGTCTGGTTCATAATTATTGAGAATTTTTCTTCTTACTTTGAGCTATCCTAACACCTCAACTGATTCACTGATACTTAAAACTAAGTAATGGTATAAGGGAGGTAACTCATCTTGGCCTACTGAGTATAGTACAATTAGAGTTACCTCCCCTGAATTTGTAGCAGACGTCATTTTCCTCAGCACTGTCAACGATGTCTGCTGAAGATAAAAGAAGGTTGATTTTTTAGTTGTGTAATCAAGGAATTGATCATGTAAATACATTGGCAGAGAGAACAGGAACTCCTCTTTCTAATGTGTATAGGATTAGGAAGAATTTTAAAGAGGGAAAGGATTTTGGGCACCAGAAAGGAGTAGGGAGACCCAGAAAATTGGACTTCTCAGATTGCGTCCGGCTGGGAATTTTAGCGTCTAAAAAGCAAAGGGCAAGCATCTCCAACATCAGGTATGAAATGATAGAAAGGGGATCAACAGTTGTATCAAAATCTACAGTTAGAAGAAATTTGATTGATCTTGGATGGGAGAAAAAGACTGGAATTCCTTCTCCTCTCATGAAACAAGAACATAAAGACAGGCGTGTTGAGTGGTGTTTGGCACATGAAAACTTTGACTGGGAAAATGTGATTTTTACTGATGAAAGCTCAATATGGGTATATCCCAATAATGTGAAAATATGGACAAAGTCTGCGTCAGCACCGTTGTATCGACGACCTAAATGCAGCCCAAAGTTTCATGTATGGGGAGGAATATCCTTATTAGGAACGACCCCGCTGTGTGTGTTTGAGGGAAATCTGACAAGTCAACGCTACACTAACATATTAGATAATTTTCTCCTTCCAAGTGCACATGTGTTTTATGGAAATGACTGGATTTTGCAGCAAGATAATGATCCTAAACACACCACAAAACATGCCAAGCAGTGGTTTCAGGAGAAAAATGTGACTGCATTACCATTTCCTGCATATAGTCCTGACTTAAATCCCATTGAGAACATTTGGGGGATGATGAAGGAATGTGTGAATCAAAAGGGGTTGACACAAATTGAAGACATGAAGAGAGAAGTGGTCCGATACTGGGACAGCATAACTCACGAGACACTAACCTCTCTGATAGGAAGTATGCCTACCCGTCTTAGACTGTGCCGTGAAGCTCAAGGAGACTTGATGAAATATTAAATTGTTACCTACACAACATGGAAAGGTCAGTTCACTTTCACAATACATTCAATTTTATCTGATTTGTTCTCGTTTAATAATATGAAATGCTTTAGCTATTCTCAGTAATTTTGAACCATACTGTATATATTAGTCAGTGTGATTCTTATTCCTTCTATAGTTACATCTGCTATTATGTAGTTTCCATTGGTGTCAGTCTTGAATTTGTGGATATTTACTTTCAAATTATTGTTAAATAGGATAGCAACCCCTCTTGCATTTGATTTATATGGTGCTATAATGCTTTGAAGACCCCATTCATTTCTCATAGTAATATCATCCTCTTTGGCTATATGAATATCTTGCAGGCATATAACTGAGAACTTTCTTTTACGCCTAAGGTTCATTATTTCTTTTCACTTTCTCTTTTCTGCCAGGCCTCTACAATTGACTGAAACTATTCTAATCTTATCACCCATATTGATTCATAATGTGTACACTGTTATTATATCTCAACTGTCTACTGAAATGGATGTTTTTATATTTTTTAGTGAAAACAAGATTATAAAAGACATTTGAAAACATAAAATATAAAGAAAAAGTGTCACCACAAGTCAAATCCATCCTGTACTAAATAATAGACAATAAAAAAAGGCCCCTGTATCAATGTGTATAGGTAACACCTTCTGTACCTTCTGTTGAGAAACACATACAAGAGAGAAATATACAAGAGGTGTAAAAAAACTATGTCAGATAAGGGAGGCTACTCCAATTCTGCTCCGCTGAATAACCATATCCAACGAATTTCTCATGAATATATGTTTCAAAACACAAGAATTACAGCCAACGATAATGTTATGTTCTTATGTACATAAAAACAAACATATATAAATATATATCACAAAAACACGTTTGTAGACCCAACTGCAGACGGGCAGTGGAGTGAACAAGTGTCAGACTTGAGTCTCTTGACACAATCAGTGCAAGTCATTTTACAGTGATCGGTGACCAAATTACACATCGGTTTATGGGGCATATGATCCACATCCTAAAAATGCTAATCCTGCATAAATATAATATTCAGAAAAAAACTTGATATTGATAATATTGATAGAGATATCTATATGTAATAAACATCATGTTCCTTAAAGCAGGGATGTCAAATGCATTTTACTGTCAGTGAGGTAGCGAATAGTCACATGATCATGGCCCCACATAGGTCTAAAAATAGACCTGTAAACAAACTAGTTATGGGAGCTGTAGGGACTGTGTGTGTATTGATGAATATCCATGGCAATATCATTCCGATTGCCAATCTTCAATTAAAAGTATTGTTATATGATCTTTGCATTGTTGTATTCGAGGAAGTTCAGTCTTGTGAGTATATTAAAACGGTATAAACAAAGGCCAGAGGAGACACCTTGCAACGTTTTTACACACAGTTGAGAGTAAGTATCCTACCACCCGACAAGTTCTTACAAAAATGCTTGATCAATGTTATCCTCAAGTTTGACTGTTTTCCATGGTCGATCTGAGTTTTTTCTGCACTGCAAGATAATATCAATTCCCTTTTCCTGAATACGTATTTGGACTTTGTTTGGTATTTCTGCCTCAATTCGTATGCTTTATTGACCAGTTTTCCACAGATCTTCTTCAAGGGAACCAGGAGATCAGTGCGGATAGACACATGTCTCTCTCGCAGTAGGGCACTTTTACAAAAAGTAGCTTCAGTAATAGCCTGTCACACATGTTGACAAATTTGGCTACTATAGGCTTTGGTGAAGCAGCTGTACAGGGATTTGTACTCTGGCGGGGCAGCCTGTGAATATTCATAAATGTTTATGTCGTGAGCATTCGAAATTCCCAAATCCTTGAAAAGATCTCTGCAGGCTGTCTCTGGATCTCGCTCATCAGGTATGCCATATATCAACAGATTATTCTTACGAAAATAAAGTTCTTGTGTCAATAGTTTTGTTTCCGTGTCTTTACGTAACTGGTCCATTTCGTCCCTGAGCTTTTGAATCTCGGCTTTGTTTACATCTATTTGTTTTGAGGTAAACTCAACTGATCGGAGAATATTGTCCGTTTTTGACTGTAATTTGGCTACTTCGACATTCATTTTATCGATTTTCGAAGTGATTTCATTTGTTTGCATTTGTAATGAGTCTCTAATGAGAGATTTAATTTCATCGATCATGGTCACCGACATGGCGGTTGATACATTTTCCGGTGTTGAGGTAGTTCCGATACATGTTGAGGTTTTTTGCTTAGCCGACGACTGGGTGTCCAGAATTAATTGCTGATCTTGATTTGGGGTTTCTGCATCTGCTTTTCCTCTCTGACTTTTTCTTGGATTGGCCATGGTGTTACAGATATGGATGGATTTGCTCGGGAGATGTTATGTGCGACCTGTCGCTATGAGCACCGCCAGAAGTCTAATCTTGGTTGTGTACAAAAAAATTGTTGATTGTGGTAAGCAGTCTCTGTCTCAGAGAAAACTCAGTGTCTGGTTTATTGACACCTGTATGTCTACCTGCCTGTCTGCTAAAGACAACCTGCAGTACACTGCTTCAATCATTGACCACAAGCAGTTTGAACTTAACACCTATCAGACGATACGATATAAAGAAAATAAATTGATTTATGACTCGTGCACCCGAATCCCGTCTCTGCCACATTATGTAATTAGGCAGGTGTGTTACAAAAGACATGTTTTAGGTCTGTGGGTTGCAAACAAACTACATTCATTTTTTTCTGATGAGTGGATCTGACGGAAACTGGTGCAAACTCTTGTCAGTTTCAAGTCCTGCTTTGTACTTGGATGAATGACAGATTCCAGCCACGCAGTAGTTTACCATCTCTACTGAGATGATTTTTGATTGGATTAAGAGCAAATTCAGAGAACATGTATTTTCAAAACCTAACATCTCTATATACATTCTTCATGGATAACAACTTCTTTTAGTGTATATGATTTTTTGTTTGACTACAGTATATGAATCCATACTGAAACGACGCATCAAGTACACAAAAAGAAGTTGTTATTCGAAACAGCCAATCGTAAGCCGTCGTTACAATTGAGTACAGATCCACCCGCTACGACTGGGTTCAGTCTACCGAGGGCTTCATTTCGAGGGAAGTAAGCCCAAGTACAAAATATTGCACTTTTGAATCACGATTGTACGCTTATAATTTTGTTTATTTGTTTTTTTAAAAGCAGCAATGTATATTACATGTCATGAATAAGTGATAAATGTGTTTCAATTATGTTAGATTTTTTGGTTGCATGTGACCTTTAACAATACATATTTGTCACCACTTGACATTATTTAATAAAAGTGTCCATAGAAGGGTTGTTTTTTATGCCGGGATTAAAACATACATTCTTACAGCTCCACAGTACTGACAAATCATTTAGACATGAAATCCATATTCAACGAGGAATACATTTTTACTGTGACAATAAAATAGCCTCTGGCTATCGAAAAGATTACAATGCCTTCCTGCTTCAGTTGCTAACCTAAACTTGTTACACCTGAATTTACAAATAACAATTGTTAGATGTTATGGAATGTCAAGTGACTTAAGATAAGATCCAACATGTAACAGTTTCAAAACTGACAATAAGTTTGACACTTGCTATGAGGCACTACAATGTCATTTCTCGTCTCAAGAGACCAAATAATCTGTTTAAAAACAGATAAACATTTCAAGATTGCTATTGTCATGAGTTATCCACAGGACTCCAAAATCAAATTGAAACAAACTATACTCAGTCATTAAAAGCTCCACATCCATAAATTTCTAATAAAAGAGTTGAAATTTGTTAATTGACAGTTGTCAAGAATACTGATGGTACAGACATTGTCGAAGATAACATGAAGTGTACCAAAGCCCACAAACACCGATCTGTAGCACATGCAAATGAGTTTTGGACCAAAAGTGTGTTTTCATGTGCCACTTGTCACATGACCAAAGACGTGCTTCTGTGCTCACTTACACACGGTAGAGTGACAAACCAGGGAAATGAGTACAAACAAACACCTGTCCTGTCGCTGTCCTGGTACACCAGGTGTGATGACTAAAGCAGAATATCAATTTGTCACTGCAACATCCACCTGAATTAAATTATTCCAAGGTCGTGTGTCTGCACAAAACATACATCACCTTAGAGCTGCAATATTCATGAATGTTGACACCTTTACACTGATGTCGACGGTAGCTGTGGGCACAATGGCAAAGGACTCAGAAACAGTTCTAGTAGAAAAGGGCTGTGTTCACTGAAGAATCCCGATTCTCTGTATGATTCAGTGATGCCAGGATCAGTGTGTGGAGAAGACATGGTGAAAGTCACACCCAGTGTTGTGTACAGAACGTGGATCGATTCAGAGGGGTATACGTGTTATTGCCACCCTCCCTTAGGAACAGTATCCAAGTTGTGAATAACCATTTCCACTCTCAGACTTTTGGATGACTGGTCTGGTTGGAATGGTCACACAATGGACCTGATATCTGTGGGACCTCATCATGGTGCTCAGAATGAAATAATACCTTAGTCAATACATCCTTTGTGCGTATGTTCCAACTTGAAACCGTCAAACAGGTGTGAAGCTTTTGATATGGCTCAGTTTGTTTCTCAATTGAGAACCCCAGTTGTTTCTACCAGCATCACCAAAGTTCTTCAGCATTAAATTATACTGATGAGGTAATCTATTGTAATATAATTGGATTATTCTACACAGTACTTTATTGGCTAAAAGGTCAAATGCAACATAAACACATCTTTGCTGATTCTGATACCTTTCAATATGCTTTTACAAAAAACAAATAATCAAAACTGCCAAGTGATAACTGTGTTTTTATTGTTCTTGATATTTTGGTTGCATGTGACCTTCAAATATATAATTGTATTGGAGTGGTAGTCTTCCACATTCACAGGCGGAAATCAAAATTTCAGTTTTAGTTATTCGCAGGAAGGCGAAACATGATATGCTGGGATGTTTAGTGTTATTACAGTAATGTTTATGTAAGGGCTACCTAGGGATTGACAGGGGATTATCGTAAGGGCAGCGACTAAATTTGTACCTGAGCACCGTTCTCTTGTTGTTCATACTGACACTGATTTCATGAGTAGATTTGCCGAACCTGTCCCTCACTCTGTGAAGGACAAAGAGAGACACCTGTCAACAACAGACAACACTTCTTGGGCGTGGGCGCTTAATTTTTTGTGCTGTGGCGTAGTGAAGAAATTATGAGGCTTTAATACTATAGATTGCCACGTTGCCACAAGCTGCTTGGGAAGTCTGTCTGTCTTCCACATGCACTATTCTGTTGTGTTTGGGTATTTGAATATAACATGATGCTTGTGTGTTTCAGCACCCTTGTTTTTCACTGTTTTTGACAATGTTTCATTTCAGTCAAACTCAATGTATGTTGAATAATTTGCTTCTCTTCAAGTCCTACGATGTTGATAAGAGGCCCATTCAGCACACAGAAAATGGCATTCACCTTAGAAGTATAAATGACCATACCATCTTTAAGTGTATACATGACTATCAACTTTTAGGATGTTTCCATACTTTTTATTTGTAGTATACATAATTTTTTATTAATAGCACTTACTGAAACACTTACGTCATCACAAGATAGCATAAAGTCAGAAAAAGAATTTCCTTGAAAATTAGAACAATCATTCCAAGTTACAAGCAACACTCTTTGTTGACTATGATGTGTCTCTCTTATGACACAAAATAACCTCTTGAATATATTTATATTAAATGTCTAATTAGTTCTAAATTGGTAGTTGTTTAATGCTGTTATATTCCATATATTGATAAGTTAATAACATTCTAATTTTTCATCAAACCAGGTGTGTCTCATAATGTCTAATTCGGGACATCCATAGTCCCAATATTTCTAAAAACCCCAAACTATGTCGCCAAGCCATATGAGACGTATTTGTTATTATTTAATCTGCATTCTTTTGCTATTGTTTCTGTATCTGTCCATTGTGGAATCTTTGCCTGATCATTGTTTTTGAAACAAATATATATGCATACTCACTTCTATACTGAAAGTGTGGAGTCTGGTCACAGCAAAAATAACTTGGTTTCCATTCTTGCGGAAACCTGATGGATACTGGGTAATGTAGGTTTCCGCTAGGTTTCAGTTTCAGGAAACGCGCAATGAGAGTTTCCGCATAGTTTCCACAACTGAAACTAACAAGTCTTAGTTTCCGTCATGTTTCCGTCAACTGAAACTGTAGTTGGAAGTTTCCATTTAGTTTCAGTTTACTGAAACCTTCATAGCTGGAGTGAGTAAGTTTCTGGTCTTGCGGAAACCTTGTGGATCTTGGGTAATGTAGGTTTCCGCTAGGTTTCTGTACAAGGAAGATGACAATGAGAGTTCGCTTAGTTTAGAAAGCTGAAATATGTTGTATTATCTTGTTATATTTATTACATATTTATTTCAACAAAAAAACAAACGCTGGAAATATTATGATCCAACTGTTTCATTTCTTAGAAAAGCTCACATTTTAATGCAACAGGGCAGTTGCAGTAGTACACAATTCGCTGTATTAAGAAACTGGGGCGCTCAGAAGAGTAACAGAATTCTCTGCACACAAGCATTGCTCAGGAAGTAGGCACACTGAATGAAGACGAGCTAGCCAGTACACAAAGTGCTTTGTTCTTCTGTAGATGTTTGTTGGTGTATGCGAGTCCTGGTTAATATCTGGCGAAACATCTGAATCCGAATCAATCAGGCTCTCACATTGTGGTGGTAATAGCTCGCAAACCTTGAATGTGCTGTTAATATCTTGGTCACTGTCAGTGTCTGGAAAGGAAAAGGACATTCAGTTTGAATGATCAATTCAACTGAGAGACAATTCAATGAATGAAACACAGCAATATATATGATAATGCAGATAACATGTATTACAAATATTAAATACGTATTACCATTTGCTCACTTTCAGTTATTACAGTTACATGTATGATACATACATTAAATATATTAAACATGGCTAGCAAAGTGACAGTGCAAACTCGATTTTTAGTGAAATCTAAAAATTCTTTGATGACTAACCTGATGAAACATTTGTCACGCACCCGAAAAATCTTTACAAACTAACAAACATCTTGTTACGGAGATGGAGATAACGTGTTTTTCTTGAAACAGACGTCTGGCAGTGAGGACAGAAAAGCCGTATTTCTCCTGGAATTTCAAATATATGTATATATTATGCTTGAATCCATGTACAGTTACACTTTGAGTGAGGTCAAAAAGGTTTGTTGTATGTATTAACATAGTGTCAGCTTCATTATAAAGCTATATGAATAATATTGTTATAAAAGAGATTCCCTTACCGGGCATCATTCTCCGAGTTTGTTGGTCCACAATCCATATCTGTAAATCAAATAACTGACACAACGATTCTTTCAGAAATATGAAACTCGAGGTGTGATGATAATGCATTGTAGGGCTAACACATGCAACATGTACTGATGGACAAGGTTTTAATGGTTATAAAACAAATATCAAACCATGAAACTGATTAACTGGTACAACTAGATACACAGAAGTGACACAGAACATAAGATACTAGATAATTTGATGAACTAATAAATGTATGATGTGACTTGGTTGAAATATTTCTGGAGTACAGATTATATGAATAGATATAACGAAGACATATATGCGGAATATCTCTGGGTACCCATGTTAAAACAAATATTGTAGAAACCAACCATATTTCAGAAACGTATTTCTCGTGATTTTAGGCTGTTTTTCTTGACAATTACTTGTCGCAATGTCCACAAAGAACTGTG
This sequence comes from Haliotis asinina, assembly GCF_037392515.1. Lineage (NCBI taxonomy): Eukaryota > Metazoa > Mollusca > Gastropoda > Lepetellida > Haliotidae > Haliotis > Haliotis asinina. The sequence continues at coordinate 12,580,838 of NC_090280.1, forward strand.
TCCCTGCAGCAGAAAGTGTCACGAATAGTCTATAGAAATTATGCATGTACAAATCATAGCCAAAGGGTCAGTGGGATTGTGCTTCATTCTTCATTCATATTGACAAATGAATTAAGGTTTCAAAGAAATTGTGACACATCACCAAATTATATTAGTAATAGTAGTTAAGATAACTTAAAGGGTAGATAGGGATAGTAGATCTGGGTCTGTATTAAAGAACAAACAATGTTAATATTTCCCGTGCATGTTGCGTAAATTACTTACATGGTACGTGGGGGGGGGGGGGGGGGGGGGGGGGGGTGGTCGTCCATCCAGCAGAAATATATCCGGATACTACCTTCTCCTGACAGGATTTTAGAAAATAACTTATTTGCCACAATAAAATTTCCCATGAGTGCTAAATCAGTAGGACTCATGACGCTCGGGCATGTCAAAGTAAGGTGAACATGTTTTCACAATTAATCACTGTTAATAATCACAAGGTCTACATATTGATGCTTGACACTGAGAAAAAGCAATCAGTGACGCTAATGCGATGAAAAGACTGCTAAAACCATAACTGCTCACTGTTGTCACTTTGAGTACTTACATTCAATCCGCTGAATTCCACTTTTCACACTCCCCTTTGATGTCGGCAATGTAAACAAATAAACGAATGGCGACAGGATCACGTCCACGCGAGACTATCTAATTGTTAACAAAACAACTCACAACAGGGTGTACCTTCCTCTTTTGTTGTAGAACGAGGAAATCTACTGTCAAATGGTCACATTAGATTTATTTTAAAAAAACACAATGACAAAACTGTCTATTTCCCGTGAGTGTTAGCGAGACGCCATCTTGTTTGGCGGGTAGGAACAAATTTGTTTTCCTAGCAATTATTTTTCAAAACTTTAAGCATAAGATGGCTGCGTCGTGTAAACTTTGCCATGGCCACCTCACTTTCCCCAAAAGCACTCGACGAAAGAATTCGCGACTTGGAGAAGAAAGCAGAGAACGGATGCGAGCAACTCGGAGTACCTCGGATGTGTCAGGTAAGACCGAGGGTATTTTATTGTAAATAACGTTTAAAGAAATATTGCGTTAATGACAGAAATCCGGATAGATTATAAAGTTTATCCCGCGAATGTATATTTTCGCTCGTATTATTTTTAAATGTTATGGTATAAGTAAAATAAGTTTGTTTATATTCCATTTCAACAGATCGACATGGTATAGAATACACCAAGCTTGTATTTGTAAGTAACTATCTTAGTACTAACCACAAGTATTTATTTAAGTTTAAAGGGGCAGACTTTTGATTTTAGTGCTCCTGTTAATAGTTTGCAAATTTTAGCGTTGCAACTCGGTTAACACTTGTACAAAAGGTGTGTGTGTGTGTGTGGGGGGGGGGGGGATGAATTACGATCTACATCAAAAAGATCCGCCATATGTAGTGGTTCACTCATGGGTTTACTGGGTATTGCAAGATGTATTTCACCAATTCAGATATATTTTAAAGAATGATAAAAATGATGGGCTTTTACAATGGCAACATTTCGGTGTAATTTATTAAATGGAATCCTGGATCATTAGTGAAATGAAATTGTTTACCCCCAAATTCGCTCAGAGGGGTCAGATGTGTTTCTGAACTATTTGAGGCAAACACTAAATTCATATAAGAAACTGTTAGCTCTGCGTAGGATACATTTAAAATTTCATGTAATTTTTCAATAATTTAATACATACGTGTTGAGCATAATCATATATATATACCTGTTATATTTAACGTATTTGATTTAATCTTTTAGGCTGTTGTGAGAAAAATCTGGACACGACTGCTCCTGGAGGATCACCCTTGTCTATCGAAGGTATGTGCTCATGTTACTAGGTAATTTCACTTTGAATATTTCATTAATTCACTTCCCTACGTACGTTTTCTCAAAATGAAAAATACATGAAAGTATCATTTGCAAATGGATTTGAATAGCCGGTAAACTAAATCAGTTTAACATTACACCTGTGTGAAATTGCCATCAAACTGACCCCTTGATTTTACAATGCTTAATTGCTGCAAGGTTATGTCATGTGATATAACTAAACTTCTTTTATCATGATCTTTATGTCAGTTGTTCACTTACCGGTTGCATAACTTTGGCAAACAGGATGTACATAGAATTTGCACGAAATAACACAAAGGATGGTTAGCCTTTTTGGAAGTTATTTTAAATCATTTAACTACAAAATGGTAAACTTTCAGAACAATATATGTATTCAAAGATATAAATCTGCAGTTTACTTGGTTGTATAATTTTCACTGACGATCGTTAATTTTAATAGACATTGTGTTGAATGCATGATTGAATGAAGTGCAAGAAAAATGACATTTTGTTTTTATTTCAGTAAAGCCGATGACGAGGACTCTATGAATATAGTAGTCAAAGAAACAAGTGACTATATCACGACCAAGGATGGTCAATAGGATCTTGTGAAGGTAATTTTCACTCACCTGCCTGTCATTATAAATAGTTAATGATTTAAATAATAGTGTAAAGACAGATTTATGGATGTTAACTTCAGTAACCAAGCCAGCATGGCATATATAAATACCTTTGCCTAACAGATGAACTAAAACGTGTGAAACATGCTGTATAGTACTTTAAACATTTATTTTCAGAAGCGCTTTGTAGAGTGTGGCGGAACAGGCGTGATGATCTCAGTAGACAAGAAACCGGAAAGAAAGTGTCACACAGAACAGCAGCAAAAAAACAAAAAGAATGAAATCCGTAAGTATATCTATTCGAATAATAACATGTAACAATTCTTCTCATTACAATGTGTGACAGATTCTAAGTTCCGGAAATATACATTTAAAATGTTTATGGATTATTGCTTTTTACATTCTTAAGATATGTAACACATGATTCAGATCATAATTTCATAAATCATAACATAAGAATCAAGTCAGTTAATGGTGATATATAAACATGTTATTACACTTCAGTGACTTCATGTCACTTCAGAGCAACAGATTGTGTGTCCATAAGAAAATAGGATATGTCATTAAATGTGATGAACTGCTTAACTTGTGTTGGGGTGATTAATGAAGTAAATAATTTTTCATGACACTTCCTTTTTAATAATTTGCAATCCATCTTGGCATTATGGTTTATCTGTTGATTGATTTTTGTTTATTTTTCAGAAAATTGCACTGCGCATGAAAAGCCTGAAAACTATTGACTGGCCAGATCGACGAAAGGAAAGGGTTTCAACTATACTTACCTTAGAAATGACTTCACCAGGCCAACATGAAGACCAGGATGCGGCATCCAACCACAATGACAGAGATATCCGCTCAAGGATGCCCAAGTGGGCTAGTAAATAGCTAATCGATCACATGAACGTAATTTTATCTGTGATCAATTAAATTTGAATTATTCTCAATGTAAAACTTTAATAGTTTTGATATTCTGATTGTATTTCAATTAATACAATTTTATTCAATCTTAATTTTTATCTATTTTCCAAGAGACCTTTATTTACTTTAAATACATTTTTTGTACTTTCAATGTAACCTAAGTTCTTTATTGCATTTTATTTCATTGTTGTATTGTATTGCATGGTGTGTGTTATTATATGTTTAGCATTGACTGACTGGGGTGTGTTTTTCTGTGTCAGCGTGAGGAGGTGCAGGGGGAGTCAAGGGATGCAACTGTTATAGCATGTTTTTAGAAATATTTTTGTCATAAGTGACAAATATTGATCTGTTATCTAGTGCTATATCTTTTTATTATTTATTAGATATATGTTTGATCCATATTTGTCTGAAAATAAAACAGTGAATCTTATTGTATCTTTTGTTTTTCTTTATGTATACGTGATGATTGTACACAAACTCCTTATATTGTCTTTCCCAACCAGGAGTAACAAGAATGTTATATGCAATGACACACATTGAATGACTCCTGTGAACCCGAGTAAATGAAATGCTGTGGAAAGTATTCTGGCAACAGAAACTCTGCGGAAACCTGATGGAGTCTTGGTAACTGAAACTCTGCGGAAACCTGATGGAGTCCTGGTGACTGAAACCCTGCGGAAACCTGATGGATCTCTAACTTAACTGAAACTCAACGGAAACTTGTTGGAGCATGGGTAACGGATACCGTGCGGAAACCCTTAGAAAGTGGGTAATTGACAGTTTCCGTCATTGCGGAAACTCAGTGTAAAAGAACGGAAACTCACTGGATTCTTGGTGGAAACTTAAGTTTCAGTCCACTTTCCATCAGGTTTCCGCACTGCGGAAACCAGGTTATTTTTGCTGTGGGTATTTCAACTGATTGTGTAGGGAGCAGTATTATGCTGCTTGCAGAAAAGGTCCTGGGGTTGAGCTGGAAATCCACTCACCTCATTCATGTATACTTGTTTGTCATGTCTTGTGTAAGCAACTAAAGAAGCTCGAACTCAACTATGCCTTCATCTTCAACTCAACAACTATTCATTTGTCTTCATCAAACACGTACAGTTCGTTATAATCATGAGCTAATTTCCATGTCAACCATATGTACGCGGCGACAACTAGTGTTAGAATCCAGCTAGAGTAACTTTTTAACTTACTCCTGATCTTGAAACCTCTCTGTGCGCCTACCATTAACACCATGTATCAAGGATGTTTCCCCAAGTTCTATGTCAAAAATGAAAATTGCAATTGTCTTGATCAACGTGGATCCCTAACACCGCCATCTTGAATGGAGCATGATGGAGCAACCACCTAATGGACAACCTACAAGTTAAGGATGGAACCACAGACTAACCAAGTGCTTGCCTCTCTCCTACAGAGATCTTATCACAGCCATCAACATGGAGATTGTGTATTCATATGGAAACCACCACACAGACATCTTCAATATGGACATGGTGTACAAGACAGATCATCAGGACTCATTTATCAGTGTGTGCTTAAATGGAGTTAGTTGAGGATATACTATGTGTTATTGTTGATAAGTACAACCAGGTATGTTTGATCATAGACCAGTACATAACAAAATTCTTGTGTCTTTATCTAAATGTATTTCATGCATATCAATGATCTGCTCCAAAATACTTCTCAAGAATGAAGTCAGATTAGGGATATTCTTTTGTCCAACTACCCACAACCAGATTTTTATCATGTTTCAGTATTAAGACATTAGCAGCAAAGCAATATTCAGCATTTCAGAATTTTGAACTCAGAGTAGGGTTATTAATATTCTAGTTATTTCTTATTAGGCATAGCACCCACACTATATGAGCAAGCTCTGTTACAGACATGGGAAGAGCGCGCCCATCATACTTAAGGGCAAAAGTACCCAAAAGTGTTGTCTGAGTCTCGCAGTCAAGTTAGACTCCTGGTGTCAAATTTCTCTATGCGAAATATTTGCTGAGATGTTTAATGTATACCTTTCATGAAATTAATTATTATCATTCTTTGTTATGGAGTCTTACTGAAAAGCCAGACTCCCGATTTGAAGATCCTTTTCTGAAATATTTTTTTAATCTCAATACCTATTCAATACCTGGATGTGAAATGTACATTACAATGATCATGTGATTATTTTTCTGATGTCAGATTGTCAAGATGATCACTCTACAACCGTCATTGCCTAGATATATTTGCTGCACGGGATGACAACGACATGTAGAATTTTTTTCAGTGATTGTTTACTGATTCACTGTGTTGGTATTTATATTGCTTCACTCCTATCAGTTTGGACTCAAGTTATTTAAGCTTTGGGTTCAAGCTTTACGGAACGGAGGGAAGTTGTCAGTGTGTCTAATTCGGGACAGATGTCCAAATATTTCTAAAAACCCCAAACTAACCAAGCCATATGAGACTTATTTGTTATTATTTAATCTGCACTATTAATTTTTATGACTACCACATACTGTTACCTTGTTCCTCTTTGTCACTTCCATTAATTACTGTATATGACATTTATGGCCTTTTTAGGTCAAAAACCTTTGGCTGTGTCTGCCATCACATCAACTGTAGAAGGAAGTGCTATTGTTTCTCTATCTGTCCATTGTTGAATTTTTTGCCTGTCCATTGTGTTCAAAACCTATATATATGCATGCTCACGTCTGTACTGAGGGTGTATGCTTGTCATGTATTGTGTAAGCAACCAAAGTAGCTTGAACTCAACTATACCTTTGTCTTCAACTCAACAACTATTCATTTGTCATCATCAACACATATATTTCGTCGTAATCATGAGCTAATTCCCACGTCATTTCCCACAACTTCCAAACTTGTGGAATTTGTGGTGGCTGAGCAGGTTAGGCGGTTAGAGGTTAGACTTTGTGTGCTGGCAGTTAGGTGACTAACTCTTAGGGTGTGGGTTCGAATCCCAGATGGCACTTAACTCAAAAAGTACTAGAATTTGTAAATTACCAAGAAAGTGTAATCCCAATATAACATATGTTACATGCTATATGACGTGTAATGAAATTAGCACTCACCTTACGATATGTAGCAAGTGGTAAGTTATGTGGTGTATAAATGAAGCAGAGATACTGCCGTTTCATTTGGCAAAGAATCGAAACTATTCTGCTTGGTTTCAAACATGTATCAGTACAAAATATTCTCAAAAGATATGACAATTCCTACTTCCGTGTGTTGACAACCTTGAGCTAAAGAAACAACACTCTGCATCAAGTATGACTGCGAGTGGGGATAATAAATGTATCTCCTTGTGCGAATGAAGCATCATAAAATGAGTATTGTTACAGAAATGCTGGCTTATTCAGATGAGTGCAAGAGATGTTATACAGATTTAGGAAATGAAAATATGTATTGAAATATTTATGTAAATGTTGATGCAAATATCAACATTTGATGATGGGGATGGTGTTTTGTAATGTTACATTTTTTAACTAACAGTTGACAGTTACAGCTCCCGTGAGTTTTGTACCGGGTGCCAAGGAATACCTGTGTCAAAAAGATCATCTATGATGTACTTCAACTACTTAAACTGACTACTTGCAGGTACCACATTCTTCACGAATCAATAAAAGGCACAACCACCAATTTTAAATAAAATAATTTCAAATTTGTTGAACAATTTTATATATCATTAGATCTACATGTCTAAAATGAGTGCTGAAGAATTTGTCAGAGATGATTATAAGTTTGAAATAGATCTTAAGTGTATCAGAGTATATGTAGATACATAAAACAGACAAGGATTATATGTTAAATGGATGTTTATGTATTGAAGGAAGTATTTTAAACAGATAAATAGGTGGAAACACTGATTTTCATCTAAAGAAACCTGTATGTTAGGGACCGTTTATAATATATGGCAAGTTGGGATGATGTCTATTTTTGGGGAGAAGCATTGTGTATAACGACCTCAAAATTTATGGATAAAATATATGATGCCCACACCCCCTGCATGTCACGTACAAAATCAAGTAACTGTGTGCAAAATGCTGAACCCCCAACTCCCAGTACTTACTCCCCCACCCCCCTCCCTCTCTCTCTGTAATGTATTGATTTGTCAAATTTTGGATTGAGGTTATTCATGCTAGTCATGTGCACGGAGTAATTCATGTAGAGTATAAATATAAGTGCTATGGACATCACTAGGTGGCCATCTTACTACCTTGGTGTATCTCAACCTGTTCCCTTGGGGGTAATTAGAAGTGTGTGAACTAGACAATGTTGTGTGGTGTTATGTGAAGGTGATACACTACAATTGGTGACGAGGATAAATTTCATGTCCTAGAACAGTCAGAAGATGGCGACATTCAGTTCTATCAGGGAATTTAATGAAGACGAAGACTGGTCGCAGTACACAAAGCGTCTGTCACGTTATTTCAAGGTTAATGTAATAAAGGATGAGGAGAAGACAAAAAGCTACATTAAGTGTTTGTGGTAGTGAAACATATTCTTTAATGAGGAATTGTCAAAGATTGTGCAAAGGTTTAAGTTTCACACATGCTGTAGGAAGGCCGCTGAGTCAGTAAGTGAGTTCGTGGCAGTACTTAGGAAATTTTCTGAATTCTGTAATTTTAGAACTTATCTGGAAGACATGTTGAGAGATAGACTTAATTTTTTAGCTGAAGACTCATTGAAATTTGAAAGAGCATGGGAAGTGGCACGAGCAGTAGAAACCACAGCTAAGAATACAGCGGATTTACAACTGCCTTTGGGGAATTCTACACCTACCATTCATCATGTAAATCCTCAAACTCAGTGGGGTGGACATAGAATTCAGAGGGGAAGACTAAATTATTCTAATAATAACCCAAGTGGAGACTGTTTTCACTGTGGAGGTAAATATTCATCATCTGTTCTTACAAAGATACAGAGCGCTAGTCATGTGGCGTAGGACACATTGCTCTGAAATGTAGAAACAGAAATCAGGCAAAGCCACATACTCCCTCTAATTATGGTCCCAGTAGAGGTCAAGGTAGAGTTACACATCAGGACAGCTGAAGCCGTTTTGCTTCATAGTCGAGAGATAACCAAACAAATTTTCTTGCTGGTATGGAGAGTTCTGAGGAACAAAATATGGATTTAGCACATGTGGATTTATACCGTGACAGTGTTCATGTTGACCCTGGATACAATATGTTTATTTTGGAGGAAGAGAGAAGTGACCCCTATGTAATCAAGTTGACAGTTAATGGGCAACCGCAAGAGTTAGAACTGGACACAGGCGCTGCGGTTTCTGTAGTGGATGAATCAACATTGAACTATTTGAATGGGAAGAGAAATCTTGAGGTTCAACAGTCTGAGGACAAGTTTAGAACATATTCCAGAGAAATGATCAAGGTGTTAGGAGTTTGTGTTGTGTCAATGAAGTACTATAACCAGTTTCTTAACCTGCCTCTTCGTATCACAAAAGGGAAATGTCCAAGTTTGCTGGGACAAAACTGGATTAAGGCACTTCGGGTTGGACTCAGGGGTATTGCAAGGATATTTACTTTAGATCAAAACAAGATGGTGGAAATTAACCAAATACAATCAGAGTCTGTTGAAGCATCTGAGGAACTTCACAGCATTGTAGACAACTAACCAACCTTGTTTTCTGAGGGGTTTGGAACATTTAAGCTGGTAGAAGCAAAGATTTATGTGGCTGCTGATGTGAAGCCACTGTATTTTAATGCACCATTGAACCTGAAGAGCAACAGATATCCTTCAACAAGTCCAAGGAATTGTTGTGTTCAGCTGATGTTCCTAGTGCATTTTGACTCATCACAGTTAATACTGGCATACAACACTTCACCGTAGGGAAATGGAGCTGTACTGGCTCATCGTATGGATGATGGTGAAGAGAGACCAATCGGTTATGCTTCCAGAACTTTGAATGCAAGAGAGAAGTATTCTCAACCTGAGAGGGAAGAATTAGCCATAGTATTTGCACTGAAGAAATTTCATCAGTATTTGTTTGGGCACCCTTTTGCTATTGTGACTAACAAACCACTGTTAGGACTATTTGGAGAGACCAAGGCAGTTCCAACATTAATGGCGTCATGCATACAGAGGTGGGCGTTGATGTTAGAGGCATATGAACATACATTGACTGGAATCAACAACAGTAATGCTGATTGTCTTGGTAGACTTCCATTGAGTGACTGCCCAGACTTGGAGGAAACACCTGTGCCAGGGGATACTGTCATGCATTATGGATTTAGTGAATTTGACCATGGTTACAGTTAAACATATCAGAACACGGACCTGTACTGATCCTGTGTTGTCGAAAGTGCTTGGGTATATCCAGTGTGAATGACCACATCACAACGTAGAAGAAAACCTGTAACTTTTCTTCATCAGGAAAGAGGAACTGACTTCACATGATAGATGTATAGTACTACAAACATGATAAACATTATTACTTTATATATAATTATGTTTATTGAGTTAAACAAGGCACTAATACACATGATTATGTTATTTTCAGGTTCCTCTACTGAACGTGACTGGCACAACATTCAGGATGAAGTCATGGCAAAGTGACAATTTCCCCACTGCACTGGTGCAACTGATGGCAAGGATATTGCTATTCAGGCACACAACAATACAGGATCTGAATTCTTCAACTACAAGAAAGGACAAGGTATGATAAGGGTGGTGTTTGGCCCACGAACAGAATTGGCTGAAAACATGGTATTTGTTTAGAGACAAGTTAGCTTTGTATAAAAATGCTCTATTTTGTATGATTGGTGTGATTTCGCTGCAGAGGGGCCAAAAATGGGTTTTATCATTTCCTATGAAAAATAACAAGAAGTCTGAAACATCAGTGTGCCATAGTGACTGTTACAACTGTCATTTTACAGCAGGTATACAACAGGTATTCATGCTGAAAATCGTGTCAATATCAATCACAATGGTGTAACTTCAAGGGGCCCTATAAGGGTTGCAAAACATTATTAATTCAGTTACTTGCTAATTGTGTGCCCAAAACTCATTATTCACAGCATTCTTTGCAAATGTAATCCGTGGGTCAATTTTACAACATGTAAGCATGATAACCAATCATGTTGTACTAAGAATCACAGGGGCCTGTTTTGGGTAAAACTAAATTTGGGGCACAGCTTCATTTTAAGTAGTAAGTGTTAAAAGTCATTTTCATATGATCTCATTCATCATATATTAGTACAATCACCGATCATGTTGCACAAATCACAGGTCATGACCTCAAGGGGGCCATTTTGCGTGGTGCGGTGGTGAGTGGTCCTGTGCGTAGTGCTCAGGTCACAAATCAGTAGAAGTTAAGCACCGTCAAGCCCAGACAGTCCTTGGATGGGTGGCCGTGTTTGGCAGTTTGACTCCTGAGAGTTTTTAGGACGTCGGTCCTGCCCCACAACGAAGCACATGTGAAACATGTGGTCTTGCCTTAGACAAGTGAGGTTGTTCAAAACTGCCTCTGTTCACCCAGCAGAAAATGGGTACACGGTGACATAAAGTCATGTGACTAGAACCTTCTAGCGCCTAACAGGCAACTTAGGTTATCCAGGGTAATGATAATGGTGTTCACTATGTTATGCGCTTAGAGCATGTCCCTTAGTGATGTGGATGAGGCGCCATATAAGTACTCTTATTATTATTATTGTTGAGATTACATTGTCGGCACAGGTAGATTTTAACAGCATGTATGTGTTTAAAGTCAGTATTCATAACCAGTTTGGGCAAAAATACAGTTAACATCTCATTCATCAAATGTTATCACAATAACCAATCATGTTGTGCTAAAAATCACAAGTTTTGGCCTCAAAGGGGTCCATTTTGGGTAGTATTACATTCTTGGCACAGTTTCATTTTAACACCACTATGTTTGTGTTTAAAAGTCAGTATTTACAACCATTATTGCAAATATTCAGAACACACCTCATTCACAACATGTTATCACAATAACCAATCAAGTTGTGCTGAATCACAGGTCTTGACCTCAGAGGGGTCCATTGTAGGTGAAATTACATTGTTGGCACAGCTCGATTTTAACACCACCTATGTGTTAAAAGTCAGTATTCATGACCAGTTTTAGTATACAGTAAATATCTCATTAAGAAATTCATAATATGTTCTTACAATAACCATCCATATGTTGAACTAAAAATTACAGTAGTAGGGAATAATTAAGAAGTTTAAACCCACTTGGATGGTTCTGAGTCACTGATTGGCTAACACCAGTCACGTGACACAATGACGTCACCAACCCCATAGGTGGGTCTGAGTCACTGATTGGCTAAAACCAGTCACATGACACGATGACATCACAATCCACAATCTAATGATAGCATCATTAATAGTTACCACCTGTGTCTACAAGGTGTGTCATGAATGGGAAATGGGTATTGTCTTTATGTCAACAATGAATGGAAATTCCACCGTGACTACTTCTAGTACTTAAGTATGGCAGCCTCTCTCAAGCAAACTTCGACTGAAGTCCTAGATGACGCCAGTGACAAGAAAATGTACAAGCTTAGGGTTGTCAACTTGTCTGAAAAAGATCTAACGAAGAATGTTGACCAAGATGGTCATTTTAAGGAACATTCTACCGGGTGTAAGGTGAGCGACCTATACCCAAGAATCTGTTGCTCCACATGAAATGAAATTTACTGCATGCATATCATAGGTACATCGCATATTGTTTATAATCACAGAATAACATTACTTGTGTTGCTCTCACACTGTCCACGATTAAAGATGTAAAACGACAAACACGAAAATGAAATGGTACTGTAATCAATAAACATTTTTTTTTTCATAAAATGCAATTGTGTCATATTCTACTTCGATTAAACTAGTTAAGACCTAAGAATCCAAGGGTGGTATATTTCATACACCGATAACGTGCGAATTACTCTTCGAATAAACAGTAGACGCATGCGTTGACACATAATTATCATCTGCATGTACTTTATTTTCACCTTCACACGGCTGGCCATTGACTGTGACCCTCCCACACGTCTAATTGAAAGTCTTGACATCGTGCACCTTCCCCTTGAATGTGCTGATATATTGTCAATTTTTATTTCTAATATGAAGTTGATCATTTCATTATTTTTCCCATTATTTTTCACATGACTTGGTATTACTTAACACGTCACAATTTAATTCTGGACTCACAAAACTCCAGAAACTCTCAGCACTGTGGCGACTCTCTCACAAGGGATTTGGCAAAATTAAACCTGCAGCTGTTATGTATATATGCTAAGGATGAAAAAATGAAAATTTTTTTTTTGAAAACTCAAAATTTAAACTCGCTCGCCCATGGGCGAATAGTGGCCAGTGGGCAGGCCCATGGGCGAGAGTGTTTAATTTCGTCCAGAATAAATGTTTTGGAGGTTGTAAATGAATGAAAAAATGTTAATAAGTATCATGACACAAATTTCAGCTTGTTGTGACTTGACTTTGCTAACTGACAGCGATTTTAAAAAATCTCGCCCATGGGTGAAAAACACATTGGCCCATGGACGAGAATAATTACTGAATATATATGTATTTTCCATGCTTTGCAGTTTTTAAATAAATGAACGTGTATTTATTAGTGTCGTGACACGAAATTAAGCTTATTTTGACCTAATTCGGCTAATTTAGAGTAATTTTTAAGAAGTCTCGCCTATGGGCGAAAAACAGTTGGCCCATGGGCGAGAAAACTTACTTTTACTCAAAATACATCTTTTTCCATGTTTTGGAGGTTGTGAATGAATGAAAGTACATTTATGAATATCATGACAGAAATTTCAACTCATTTTGACTTAATTCCTCTAAATGAGAGCGATTTTAAAAACTCTCGCCTATGGGAAGAAAGACATTTTGGCCCATGGGCGAGAAAATTTGCCTTCACTCCAAATACATCTTTTCCTGTGTTTGGGAAGTTGTAAATGAATCAGGATATATTTAAGAGTATCATGGTACAAAATCCAACTCATTTTGACTTATTTCTGCTAATTGAGACCGATTTTCAAAAATATCTCTCCCATGGGCGAAAAACATTTGGCCCATCAGCAAGAACATTTCCTTTTCACTCCAAATACATCTTTTCTAATGTCTTGGAGGCTGTAAATGAATGAGGATATTATAAGTATCATGGCACAAAATTCAACTCATTTTGACTTAATTCCACTAATTTGTAACAAGTACAAGAATCGGGACTTCCACTTAATTTACATAGTTTTTTTATTGTCTTGGAGGTTGTAAATTTATGAATGAAAGTGTGTTTATAAGTATCATGACAAAATAAAATGAAATTCCGGTCTTAATTTGACTAATCTCGCTCATGGACAAAAATATTTTCGTTTGCTTGTTTTCTTTATTTTGCAAACATATGGTTTTAAAATAGATGAAATAGAGTTTTATGTCGCTCTCGGTAATATCCCAGCAATATGGCGGCGGTTTGTAGATAATCGAGTTTGGCCCAGACAGTCCAGTGATCAACAGCATGAGCATCGACCTGCACAATTGGGAACTGATGACATGTGTCAACCAAGTCAGCGAGCCAGACCACCAGATCCTGTTAGTCGCCTCTTATGACAAGCATAGTCGCCTTTTATGGCAAGCATGGGTTGCTGAAGCCCTCTTCTACTCCAGATCTTCACGGGTCCCGTACACAGAGCTTTACTTCCAGCAACATATACAGTACACTTAGAATACTAAGCCTTGAGATTCTTTTGAATTTAGGTATTCTATAAATATAACAAAATTCAAGCAATATCTATGAAGTTGAAGTTATTTGTGAAAGCCCTAATCAAGAGTGACCGAACTTCAGTGACTATGCTGGGACACATTAATAAACAGTGTTGTGAGATCTTTAAACTGTATTGAAATATGTCTTGTCAATCCCGCTGACATTCGCCAAATGTACCTACCTAGTAGTTTTAAGTGTACCTACCCAGTTTAGCATGTTTCGTTTTAATATTGTGGTCTCCATTTTCAGCAATTCCCGTTTGCCCGTCCCGGCTTTTCTTCGTCCGAGGTTTTATGGGGTATTCTCCTATTTGTCAGACCAGAAATAATCTACAACAGGGATAGGCCACTCACTTGTTTTCTTCACCATTTGTACTAATTAGTATGCACCTCGTCATGCTCCAATGCACACAGTGACCTGATTCGTTTCCATCGCAACTTAGGCTGCGTTTAACAGTACTTCAGCCAGTTTACTGTATCAGTCGAAATCTTACAATGAATGAATGAATGAAGAGCAAGAAGTATATGTGAATGAATGAAAGAAATAATAAAAGAAAGAAGTGCATATGGGAATGAATGAGAAAGATATAATAAAAGAAAGAAGTGCATATGTGAATGAATGAAAGAATAAATGATACACCACGGCCATCCCTTCCAAAACATGCTAAAGAACGCAAAACTATCGTTAGATCACAAGTGTTAACGTCAGCTTGTTATTGTCTCCCTGGTCAGACATAACAATTGTCAGACATGTTAAAACAACAAACTATCTGGTTGACTGCACAGCTGCCTGTTGACGTAGTATACCCACATCACCTACTTTTCCTGCGTAACCTTCATCTACATCAACATCCTTAATATTGAGCAGAGAGCACAGAAGGCCGTATAGCTGTAACCACTGAACCGTGGCATCTCTCTGCTCCCAAGTTCCCAAGTGGGGGTGTCCTTCTCTATCTCTTCCATTAATCTTTAAAACACCTAACAAGCTCGACGCATGCATCTGTTTACTAAAATGTGATGTTATACATAATCATAAGAGTATTTTTATGTATTATTCAGTTGATAAATTATTATTTTATGATACATATATGTATGACATGCTGGACAGGTATAGGGCATTTTGTGTTAATTTACCATTCCCATTTTCATAATGCATAAGACACTCATCAATCTATCACCAAGTTTTGTCATTCTTTCACTCCAGCATGTTTGCTAAATCCCCTCTGATCCCCTCTGATCTCCCATACCCAATTCACCTAATCCTGAGAAATTAACCAGGCATGACATACCCACATCACCTAATTAATTTTCGGTACTTATAGAGTAAAAAATACATAAAATGGGACGATACCCGTTTAAGTAATGGGAGTGAGCCTTGTAGGGAGTACCCTCACTCTCACAAACCCACAGATTGAGGAGAAGCGGCCGTGTTTGTCGGGGATTCTTCTGGCTTTGCTAAATAAATCGTACATAAACATGTAAAATATTTTGCTTTGATTCTGTAACTACCCACATTATGACAATGAGACCATTCTGAGTTATCGAGTAAAATACGATTGTATAGTTTTGAGTTTGAATCTTGGCATATTTTACCGGTTTGCCACTTAAGCACTCTACTTTTTTAAATGGGGCGTGCATATTTTGGTGGTTTTTAGTATTCCATCTATTCATTTAGATTTATTGATTTATTTGTTTTTGTTTTGTTTTTACTGCTAGTGGCCCTGCTAGTCTGCTTTGATACCTGTAAATTTATTCTGACGTTTGATGAGCTTGACATAAACAAGAACATATATGGAGCCCCTGCATCAATACATATTTAAGACTAAAGTATTTGAAAAATTATTCTAGACCAGTATTTGTACACAACTGATGAAATGTACCTGAAAGTTCAAGGTTCATAAGCACGGACAGGGCACATTTCTCCTACCCTATTTAACAATGTCCATTTCTGATTGGTTCACGTGGCCTTGCGAGGGAAAATAAATCATTAAGTTTTACCCCGCCAGGTGGGAAATGCATGCATCCACGGCAGTCAGCAGTGGTTCGAATCGACTATATTTAGTACCATGTTAAAGGTCACATGCAACGTAAAACACAACTTTGCAGATTCTGGTACCTTTTGGTATGCACTTACCGAAACAAATCATGAAAAATGCCAATTCAACCTATAAAGTTGGAAAAAACACGATGAAAAAAAAAGGTCGTGAAATCGGAGTTCAAATGTTTCACTAAATTTCCCTCAGTGCTGGGGGGAAAACTGGTTTCAACAGCTGTGCTGCGCTGCGTCCATAACGCATGCACAGTGAATAGGTTCGCGGAGCTTGAAACAGTATGCATGCCCAGCGTCTGAGGTCGTGAGCAGTAGTCTAATCTTGGTGACCCGTGAAGGTCCCGGGGTAGAATAGGCCTTCAGCAACCCATGCTTGCCATAAAAGGTGACTATGCTTGTCGTAAGAGGCGACTAACGAGATCGGGTGGTCAGACTAGCTGACTTGGTTGACACATGTCATTGTTTCCCCATTGCGCAGATTGATGCTCATGTTGTTGATCACTGGATTGTCTGGTCCAGATTCGATTATTTACAGACCGTCGCCATATAGCAGGAATATTGCTAAGTGCGACGTAAAACTAAACTCACTCACTCACTCTAATCTTGGTTGTGTACACAAACAAGTAAAGAATCTACTCGTTACGTAAAAAAAACTTGCTAAGCAGTCTCTGTCACAGAGAAAGCTCAGTGTCTGGTTTATTCACACCTATATGTCTGCCTGCCTGTCTGCTAAAGACAGTACAGCATGCAGTACACAGCTTCAATCATTGACCACGTGCAATTTGAACTTAACACCTATCAGACTATGCGACATAAAGAAAATAAATTGATTTATGACTCGTGCACCCGAGTCCCGTCTCTGCCACATTATGTAATTAGGCACGTGTGATACACATGGCATGTTTTTATGTCTGTGGGTTGCAAACAAACTACATTCACTTTTTTCAGATGAGTGGATCTGACAGAAACTGGTGCAAACTCTTGTCAGTTTCAAGTCCTGCTTTGTACTTGGATGAATGACAGATTCCAGCCACGCAGTAGTTTACCATCTCTACTGAGATGATTTTTGATTGGATCGAGAGCAAATTCAGAGAACATGTATTTTCAAAACCCAACATCTCTTTCTACATTCTCCATGGATAATGACTTCTTTTAGTGTGTATGATTTTGTTTGACAACAGTGTATGAATCCATACTGAAACGATGCATCAAGTACACAAAAAGAAGTTGTTATCCATAAAGAATCTTAATTTCTTGTGACTCGCTATACTTCTAAAATACCCATCAAACAGATCATCTTTCTGTACACATGATGAACCCTCAGCATATCAGCAAATGAAACAGCCAGTCAGAAGCCACCGTTACCCTTGAGTGCACATCCACCTGCTATGACTTGGTTCGGTCTTCCGAGGACTTTGTTTCGGGGGAAGTAAGCCCAAGTACAAAATATTGCACTTTTGAATCGCGATTGTACGTTTATAATTTTGTTTATTTGTTTTTTTAAAAGCAGCAATGTATATTATATGTCATGAATAAGTGATAAATGTGTCTTAATTATGTTTGATTTTTTGGTTGCATGTGACCTTTAATATAATACATGATTTCAGCTTGTTTTGATGCTCTATTTACATAAAGTGATATTTAAACATTCGTCATGGTAAATGCGGTGTAGCAGTGTGATGAGGAGTATGCGGGGTTTCTTCATCCCATTTTATCCACTGATGAGAATGGTGGCATCATCCTCTTTTGGTTCACACCCGGACTGTCGAATGTTTTATCAAATACACAACAGGACTGTCGAAAAGCAGTGGAGTGTGACAGTGGTCAACGCTGTTCTAATGACACCCAGAGCGTCGACTGCCTTGGAGAACTTGTGCCCGAGAATAGCAGAAGACTCATCTCTGCTCTAATTAACGAGCTAGAACACATACACAAAGACATCGGTGAAAGAATGAGCTGTGGATCCAATTCCAGAATGATAGTCGTCGCACGAACAGCAGTCGAGAAAGTTGGCATCATCGTGAATCGAGGATCTGTGAGCAATGTAAACTGCATATTGTAACACAGTGGCCACAATAAAGAATAAAGAAGAACTTGACAGAAGGCTTCAGTGTCTCAACGATCAGCTTCAAAGACAAGAGATTTCCAAAATGAGGGCACCCGTGGCGAGCCACCTCCTCGTGGTGGGTGCTGGGTAACGCTAAGAGCTCGCCGACACCCCCGTAGTGGACCCGGGGGGATATTTGGTCCACCAACCCGTTTGCCGTGGGTTGCGGCCCTGTGTCGGCGGAGGAGGGGATCCTGGTGGTTGAGGGCAATAGGGACCTGCAACCGTGTTCCTGTTGCTCAATACACCACTTTGGCCCTGACCTCGCCTAGACGGGTGGTTGAATGGGCCCGGTTCAACCAATCGGCTGGTCATGTCGAGCCCTGTGCATTACTTGTAATTGCACTAAAAACTTATATTCTGAATGAACTGTATTGTTACTTTTAGGCTTCGACTCTTTTTATTTGTCAAACTTTACTTGAGTAGAAATATGTCACATATAAATTTGCCTAGAGTTTTACATGCCCAGAAGGCGATGGCTCATGGGCCAATCTGGTAGGATTTATCTTTTTGGGATATTTTCCTGCTTGAGTATACCCTCCTAGTATCCTTGGTGCCGTGTGCTGGAGACCCGCATACAGTAGGCATTGTCCTCGTTGACACTCCGTGGTGGGTGGGGAGCTAGGAGGGTGAATCATATTCAATACCACCATGGCACCCCCACTGAAAAAACGTTCAAAACGTTCGTATGAATCTGATGATTCAGTATCTTCTGAGGATGAAATTCAAGACGTTCTCCCAAATCCTGATCATTGGTCACGCTTTTTGGTCATGTCAGCACCAAATGATGGTCCACTAAAATTGAATACTTTTGCCATTTCTAAAGGTATAGAAGGTTTAGCTGGCGATGTCAAAGAAATCAAGAAGCTACGTTCTGGATCTCTTCTGATCGAGTGTAAAAGGAAAAGCCAGTCACAAATACTTCTTTCAACCAAATCACTGGCTAATGTTCCTGTGGAGGTGTCCCGTCACAGAACACTCAATAGTTGTAAAGGCATTGTCCGTGATGTGGGACGTTGCCTTTCAGATATGGATGAGAGTGACATCATTTCAGAATTACGCTCACAAGGTGTAACTGCTGTTAAGCGGTTCACTTACAAAAGAGAAAATGACATCGTAAAGACCAATACCTATTTATTTACATTTGGTCTTCCAACACGTCCGGAATCATTGAAGGCTGGTTATTGCCACTTAAGGGTTAATACTTACATCCCAAATCCCCTGAGGTGCTACAGATGTCATAAATATGGCCATGGTTCTAAATCATGCCGTAGTCCGGCTGCTTGTCATCGATGTGGAGGCACCTGTGAAGATGGCAAACTCTGTGATAAACCTCCAGCGTGTGTAAACTGCTCTGGAAATCATCCTTCGTCGTCCAGAACATGCCCTACATGGGAACTCCAGTCAAAAATTTCGAAAATAAAACATGAACGAAATGTCTCTTTCCTAGAAGCAAGGAAACTTGTACTAGCTCTTGAAAAACCAGGCCCATCTTATGCAGCTGCTGCTTCAGTCTCAATTCCAACTTCTAGATCGGTTTCATATCAGTCCGTATGTTGTCAAACTGATTATACATGGATGGAATCCTCTGCTCCGATCCTCACTACATCTCCTCGACAGTCATCTAGTTCTTCATCTCAAACGGATGATCCATCTACAGTTGTCTCACACTCGCCGATGACTTCAACAGTGAACCTGCAGTCGGTACCGAAACCATCGTCTGATTTGAAAACGACAGCCAAAAATCTGACCATTCTAATCGTTCTGATCATATTCCAAAGGGTCAGCGTGACCCTGTACGGATACAGAATCGTTTTCAAACCTTAGAGGACATGGATGTATCTCCTCTCCCTCATCGGCGCACCACCAGTAAGTCGCCTAGAAAAGGGAAACACAGATCCCCTGTACAACCACCTTTAACATGAGCGTTTCTAGTTCAATTATTCAGTGGAATTGCAGAGGTCTTAGGACCAATCTCAATGATTTGCATTTATTGATACAAGATTATAAGCCATCAGCAATATGTCTGCAGGAGACTTACCTTAAAGAAACTGATAACTTTGATTTACGTCAGTACAGTACCTACAATTCCTTCTCCCCACCAGGGACTAAAGCTACTGGTGGATCTTCAATTTTAGTTCGACAGGGTGTGATTCATAGCCCTGTTTTACTTCATACCAATCTTCAGGCTGTTGCAGTTAGAATAACGCTGCACATTGTTTTTACTTTGTGCTCTCTTTACATTCCCCCAACATCGTTGCTTCAATTAACTGATCTTCAAGCACTTTACGACCAACTTCCAAAGCCCTGCATCATTATGGGTGATCTCAATGGTCATAACCCACTATGGGGTAGTGTGCATACAAGCAATAAAGGAAGGTTACTTGAAGAGTTCATTTCAAATAATGATTTATGCATCTATAACGATGGCTCTCACACTTATCTACATCCTGGGAATGGTACTTATTCTAGTCTTGATTTATCTGTCACTGACTCAATCCTCCTGAATGAATTTGAATGGTCCGTCCATGACGACCTTTGTGGAAGTGATCACTTTCCTACAGTTCTAACATCTGTAACCCCTTCTGATGTTCCTCCGTCATCCAGATGGAATTTTAAGAAGGCTAACTGGCCTTTATATGAAGCTCTCTGTGCTGACAAACTTAAACCTGAAGTTTTCACTGATGTTGCTGACGCTCTAAAGTGTTTTACTGATGAGGTGAACAACATAGCCAATGAGTGTATCCCTAAGTCCTCCGCAACTCCACATATTAGAAAACCGTGGTTCAACGATGATTGCAAACAGGCTCTGAAGGCACGGAAAAAAGCTGAACATTATTTCCGCCGCCATCCTATGGTCCACAATTTGAACAAATATAAAATTCTTAATGCTAAAGCTCGACGTACTTTTAAGCAAAGTAAACGCCATTCTTGGCGAACGTATGTATCAAATATCAATGCACGTACGCCGATATCAAAAGTATGGAACATGATTCAGAAAATCAAGGGTAAGGGCACTAAATCCAGCATTCAACACCTTCAAGATGGTGATCAGCTACTGACAAACAAATCCGATATCGCAAATAAACTAGGTGAAACCCTCGCCAAACACTCCTCTTCTTCAAATTATGTGCCTGAATTTCAGAAATATAAAAGTCAGCAAGAAAAGAAAGCTATGAATTTCAGTTCAAATAATGGTGAAGATTATAATGAAATATTCTCTATTCATGAGCTTCATACTGCTCTTGAACAAGCTCATGATACTGCTACAGGAGCTGATCATATACATTATCAACTCCTGAAACACTTACCAGAATCTTGCTTAGAAACCCTTTTAAATATATTTGATGACATTTGGACTTCGGGAAAATTTCCGTCTTCGTGGCGAGATGCTATTGTAGTCCCAATCCCTAAACCTGGACGTGATCATACTGATCCTTCAAATTATCGACCAATTTCTCTCACAAGCTGTGTTTGCAAAACCATGGAATGAATGATAAACAATAGACTAGTTTGGTACTTAGAGACCAATAACCTCATAACAGATATTCAGTGTGGTTTTCGTAAAAACAGAAGTACCATTGATCACTTAGTGCGTTTAGAATCATTTGTCAAAAACGCTATAATTAATAAACAACATGCAGTCTCTATATTTTTTGATTTAGAAAAAGCCTATGACACTACATGGAAATATGGCATTTTGAAAGATTTGCATGACTTTGGACTGCGAGGCCGATTGCCTCAATTTATTTCCAACTTTTTAAATGACAGACAATTTCAAGTCCGAGTGGGTTCTACCCTGTCTGATCATTATAATCAGGATCAGGGTGTCCCACAAGGCAGTATTTTATCTGTCACTTTATTTAGCATTAAAATCAACAGTTTATCTAAGGTTTTAAATGATTCGATTGATGGATCACTTTTTGTTGATGATTTTAATATTTCTTGTCGCGGTAAAAATATGCGTACTATTGAAAGACAACTGCAGTTGTGTTTAAACAAAATTAACAAGTGGTGTCTTGAAAACGGTTTTAAATTTTCTAAATCAAAAACTAATTGTATACATTTTTGTAGAAGATATAAACTGCATAAGGACCCTGAACTATTTCTCAATGGCACTCCCATAAAAGTGGTAAAGGAAGCTAAGTTCTTAGGTATAGTTTTTGACTCGCATTTAACCTTTTTACCGCATATTAAGTCCCTTAAAACTAAATGCCTGAAGACCCTTGACTTGTTGAAAGTCATTTCTAATTCTAAGTGGGGAGGGGATCAAGCTACTCTCCTGCAACTTTATCGATCATTGATACGTTCAAAACTTGATTACGGCTGCATCGTCTATGGCGGAGCCTGCAAAAGCAACCTAAAACTTTTAGATTCTGTTCACAATCAAGGTCTAAGACTTTGTCTTGGCTCATTTCGAACTTCACCCGTCGACAGCCTGTACGTTGAGGCTGATGAACCATCTCTTAAACAACGCCGTATAAAATTATCTTTACAGTATATAACCAAATTATATTCCAACGAGTCAAACCCTGCATTTAACTGTGTCTTTAAACCTCTGTATGAGGATTTGTATAACAAGAAGTCTTCCCATGTTCCGCCTCTTGGACTAAGAGTGAAACCTTTCCTTTCTGCTGCTGGCATAGCGCTAGACAACATAGCTCCCTCCCGTCTGATTTCCTCTCCTCCTTGGCAGTTGGTTAGGCCACAAGTAGACCTTACACTGACTACATTTAAAAAATCAGAAACTAATGAATTACAATATAAACAAGAATATAATCAACTAAAAAATAAATATTGCAATTACAAATCCTTATTTACAGACGGATCCAAGGACGGTGGCGCAGTGGCTTGTGCTACTGTCATTGGATCTAAAACAATATCTTCTAGATTACCCGATAGCAGTTCAATTTTCACGGCTGAAGCAAACGCCATATTGACAGCTCTTAAATGTATTCAAAGACACCCTAAACATCAACAATATATAATCTATTCAGACTCTCTTTCTTGCCTTGAGGCGATTAAAAACGTATCATGTAAACATCCACTTTTAATAGAAATTATTGAATTGCATAATGAACTTGCTACTGGCCAATGCGACATCGTCTTTTGTTGGTTACCCAGCCACGTTGGTATTAATGGGAACACAATGGCCGATCGTGCTGCGAAGGTAGCACTCAACAAATCTGTGACACCACTTCTTATCCCCTACTCTGATTATAAAGCTGTTATCAGATCTTATATCCGGGATATCATGCAGAAGAGGTGGGACACTCAAGTAGGTATCAATAAATTACATGCGGTAAAACCCTATGTTGGTTACACCTATTTGGGTTGTCAGTCCAGATTTGAGGAGGTCATCATCCGCCGATGCCGTATTGGCCACACCAGGTATACCCATCAATACCTATTGAAAGGTGAAGATCCTCCGTTTTGTATCCCTTGTGATGAACGAATCACAGTCAAGCATCTCTTGCTTGACTGTGTTGAGTATTCCATCACAAGGGATAAATATTTTACATCACGAACTTTGCAGGATCTTTTTATTAATCATAGTTCTCATTTAATTATTGCTTTTTTAAAAGAGTTAGATTTGTTGTCTGAGCTGTAAATAGATAAATATTTTACGACTGGAAGTTTCAATTAGTAACTGACATTGTTAGTGGCAGTATCCTCAAGGGGGGTTAAAGTACAGTAAAATTATTGTCCTCCCGAGAGGGTACGTAAGCCCCATAACATTCGAAGTAAATTAAAGCTCTCCACTGTTTTACTCGTAGCATACGTGTAGTTTTAATATATGGCTAGATATGACGAAATTGCTAACGGCTGAAGGGATGATGTAAATCCAGCTAGGGTCCATGCAGGTAGCAAAAGTACTGTAAGTCCCCATGGTCCCTAGTATGGTGATCTACCTTCAGTTGTTGGCAATCTATAGCCCGTTTTTATATTGTAGTGTTCTCAGTAATTAAACTGTTTTAGATATCATTACTAGATTTAAATGAATGTCTGTGATATACTAGTGATTTTGCTGTTCTTTGTCAACAGATTTTAGATTGTTTCAAGTATTATTGATATATATCATGTTTTTTTGTATTGTTCTCGTCACGATATGGCTGAGATACTGCCGATGTGACGATAAATATTAACTCACTCACTCCAAAATGAGCTGTGCTCATCAGACTGTCTACCTCGATCATAGTGACCACATTACTGTACTGTATAAGGTATTTTGTTTTCCTTCATGTCCGGAGCGTCGAACGCCATAATGTTGACGCCTGATTACCTCCTTACGTAATACCTGAAACATCGAATTTACAAAATTTTCAGTTTAATTTTAGACAGCCCAGACAAGTTGTTTGTTTCAGGAGTTAGAGGCATGGTCGTCTAGATTTCTTTGTTTAACTAATCCCACACGGCCTTCACCAATAGAGGGAATGAATGTTCAGTTATGACATTGCTGTTCTCCATATGTCTCTATTTTCTCCACACATCTCCATGTTGTTGTATTTTTGTGTTTTTCATAACTCTGATTGGGACTGGTGAACAAGCTTTACAGTACCTCACCCATACAACATATAATACAAAATATAAATGAAGCATGTGTCGTCATCCATATGAACTATCATATAATAACATATGCATACATATCATTACATCAAATACAACTATCATATAAGTAAACATGAAAAAGAGAGTTACGGTTTGTTGTGTCTGACCAGCTCTTTGTAGAAACACTGAACATTTGTGAAAAGGTTATTGACAAGTTCGTTAGTTTTATGATAAAATCGTGGATGGATTCAACTTTTTTCTGGTTTTCACAGTGAATAAGTTTTTTTCCCCGTTCACCGAAGTCATCATAGACCACAGTGAGAAAAAGTCAGTCTTCAAGCAGTAAGGAAGACCATGATAGCGTATGGAGTACTTGTGTCTTCCTTGGCTTGGTCATCTCCATTAACCCCTCCCCCGAATCCACACCCCACCTGGGCGTGTAGGACTTGGCTCGGTGGATAAAAAGGGACTCCTATAACCCCATATACCCCTAATCACAATGCTATAATTTGTCATTTTTGTGTATCGGGTTTTGTGTATTCTGTAATATTGTATAGTACTGGTGAAGTGTTAATCAAAGCAATATTTTGCTTGCTAAACGAACCAGATTCTTTTAGAATAAAAATATGTTTTAAGCATATTTCCAAAATTGAAATACAGCATGCACACAGTAGTATAGGGAATGATAGTCCGAAAACACTTTTCAAAAACCCCTCTAAAAAGCCTCATTTACTAAATGAGGCTTTGGTGGGACCATTAGCTCTTGCTATTATTGCCCCTACTACAAAGCTACGCCATCACGTTTACCGTGACTTGGCAGGCGGTAACACTGTGCCGTACGGTACGATCAATAATTCTTCTCTTACAAACCCCCTACCTGGCCCACCCCTCAAGTAGTACAAGTTAGGTTCGTCGGCTTTCATATCCACTTTATCTATGTTGTAAGTTTTGACCGACCATATAGGATCGGTGGCTCGCTTACGGCTATCACCCCTATGTCACGTTTACCTCGATGAAACAGTTTAACGTGAACCGCCTATGATCTCTTTGGTGTTCGTAATAAAGGCTTGTTGGGCTTTTTGTATCCCCTGTTCTATGTACTTTTTTTTCTCATCCTCGCTGATAGCAGACTTACGAGACTTGGACCGAATATCTTGTTTCATTCCGTTATATTTTGTGAGTTCAGATAGGATTGAACGAAACTCCTCTTCTGAGATCTTACTGTCAGAGAGTGCCGTGGAAATACGCTCACTAACTGTGTTCAGCTTTGCTTCGGCCAGAACCCTGATCTCATCGTGTTTCAATGCCTTACGATTAAGTCTGCGTGATACTAACTTAAGCGCCAACCCTACCAACCCTGTCACCCCAGCCGTTATTTCAATACCTAACACTATAGGTGCAGCCACGATGGTGGTTAACAACCCAACGCCTGCCGCCCCTAGTCCCATGCTGGTTGCCATAAGGGTAGTGTCAGCCCCGTCCACGATATTGAAAGCTCTATTGTACTTTTTACATAGAGCTTTCCGCGTGTCACGGTCTTGTTCTAGTTGGCGTTTCACATCACATAACTGCCTCAAGCGGAACCCATCTACGGTTTCCAACGTCTTCGCTACTTCCTCTACGACTGGGTACAGACCCATCCTATAATATATATTTTGAAAGATATTTTAATTGGGGTTCAGTTAATATTCTATCAATTAATTTGAAGTCTATAAGGTCTAGATTACTAGTCAGGGTAATAGGTGAGAGGCTAATAGAATTTCCTGTTGTAATAAAAACCCCACTGAGGTTTATTAAGCGGTTTATAGGACCCCCGTGGGTATCCTGTTGTATAACAATACGACAATATTTTTTTGTGTGTTCGTCAAACCAGTGTATTGACACCCCGGGTAAAATTTGGTGTACTCTTGATATGTTTTCATGTTGTAAAAACGTAAATAAGACTTCTATGATGAGTGTGAAAGGGGTGTATATATCAGGCCTTAAGTTAGCAGGATAATTGCTAAATGTTAATTTATTTTTTACTTCACTCCTTAACCTATTTTTTTCGGTATTACTAGTTCCTATGGCTATACTATCCGGAATGAAATCCCCGGGCCAGATGCCGTTGTTCCTAATCTTAGCGATAGTCCTATGTTCGTTTAATGTGATATAAGGTGAGGTGAGTGTTAAGTTGATCAGCCATTTGGGCTCTTTTAAATCTGGTAACGGCACCCGTCTGTACACGTTGTCTTTGAAGTGTAGGATGTATAATTCATCTTCCTCACCAGGTTGATCGAATCCCTCCGTGTCTCCTAGGTCGTTAAGCGTAGTGTTGGGATGATGACTAGTCATTATTATAATATTATTATATAATTTCCAACAGGTTTTCTGTTAATAATTCAGGGATTAAATTCATACCAATAAAGTGTATGTTGTTAGGTAGGAAGATCTTGGTTAGTGATATCTTGTTTTCCACGATCACGTTGACACCCTGCAGACTGGTGTTGGAGCCGGCACCCACCCGCACGTAAACGTTGCAAACTTGATCCTTGTGCCGTTTCTCCCACCCTAGTTTGACCCCCTTCACGATCTCGACGTTACCCCCCGATGGTTCCCCTAGGTAGACTTTGATGATCAGTGTTGTGTTTGATGGTATACCATCTAGTATCTTGACCACGCCTTCGAATTCAGACACCAACTGTAATGCCACGTTTTGTATACCCGTTTTACTCGATAGCATGTGGAGTGGTGAATTGCTGATTGGGCTGACGACTACGCTACGTCTCTGAGTTGGGACGTAAGCCACGAGCAGGAATCCATCGTTCACGACTTTGTTTAGGTAGTGGTCTTTGTTATCAGTGAACACGTAGGGGGAGAAGAGCTTAATATTGAGAAACCAGTAGTTGCCGTAATCGGTTAACAACACCCACTTGTCATCTTCAGTGAAGACGAGCTTATATGGCCGGTTCTTTTTGATGGTAGTTCTCTCAACATCGTCTAAGTCGAACAGTTTACCTCCGAACGATGGGTATATTCTCCAGTTGTCATCTCCGGTGTTGACGAGGGCGTACTTAGTGTTGACTGTTGCTCCTGTGGTATCTACTACATCGCTTAGGGCTCCACCGGAGGAGACTTCAACGCGTTTGTAAATGTTGTTTTTCAGTTGCAAGGCGTACGTTTTACCATCTACTCCGGGAGCGTCGAAACCACGCGTGTCTCCGAGGTCGGAGATCCCGATATTGACACATTTTTTCACTCCGGGCCCTTGTGCGCTGGTCATGTTACGTGAAGCGTTAAGCTGAGGTATCCTATATTTACAGGATTATGATTTATATCTAACACCGATATTGTCAGCTCAGGTATGTTGCCCTGGGTTAATCTCTTATACTGCCGTGGTGAAAATGACTCGGTTCTACCGTCGTTGAATTTCTCAGTTTTCACCGGCACTGCTCTCAATATAGTGGAAGGGTGACCTCCTTGAATGTTATACGTTGTGCTCACCTGACTGAGATGAATGTACAGCTCTCGGTACGGTACTAGGTCGGGTAACTTCGTGCCTGTGACGGTTGTTGTTGGTTTTATCTCGTCAGGAGACATACCGAGTATCCTCGCTAATGGTCGGCCTAGCCTCAATGAGGTTCTTCCGTTGTTGATTAACACCACTGTGCCGTTTGAGTCGTTCATCTTAAGTTCGGCTCCCAGGGGTTTGAAGACCTCGTCGTTTAGCGAGCACACGCTGTAGTAGCCGTCAGTTATTTGACTGCGAGTTCCACTGACGAACAGCTTATTGTTGCTGATATTAATGTTAGTCCATTGCGGTAGGTAGGTGATATCGCAGAGTGCGACTTCGAGTTGACCTGACGTGTTATCGATCGCGTGCGTCAGCTGAACGGCCTCACCGCTCGTTATTCCTGGAAGTGTTATGTACATATTACATATATATTTATTATATAATAGTTTTAAAATGTATTCCCCTGGTGTGTTGTACCCTAAACTGGACGTAGATTTCTCCACCATGAAGATCGTGGTTGCTCCTGGGTTGTATTTCAATGCCAAGTTTATAGATATGCCTGATAAGTATAAGCTTTCGGTGACTAACATTGAGGCAGTCCACGCTTGGTTCAACAACCCTATGCAGTTCTGGCAGAACCAATTCAACTTTGCCGTGTGGTGCGCTACAACGGGGTGTGGTGTGACATTGACCGACACTCGGCGTGGGCCGCTGAGTCAGTCTGTGTTCAAGTTCCACGTGTACTACCAGGTCAGACGTATCCTTAAAGAGATCAGCGCCCCCCTCCCACAGGACAAAGCGTGGGACGCAACAAACAACCCGTACGATAGACGGGCCTACGAACGTATTTGCAACGAATTCGAAATAAACCCGAAGACGGATTGGCGTTTGCCGGGGCTGAACCACGGGTTGGGTATTCCTTACGCTCATGGGCTCTCGCCAAAGGCATTTGACAAACATATACTAATAAAATTTATGCAACGAAAAATGTTTAGTA
The DNA here is from genome assembly GCF_037392515.1 of Haliotis asinina. Lineage (NCBI taxonomy): Eukaryota > Metazoa > Mollusca > Gastropoda > Lepetellida > Haliotidae > Haliotis > Haliotis asinina. The sequence goes on from NC_090280.1 coordinate 12,610,186, forward strand.
CGGAACGTTTTTCCCATGCATTAGCTGATCTTGTTCCTAAACCTAACAAATCTGGACCAAAACCAGTGAAAGATGCCAGTGATGATTTACTGGCACTAGGTATACTTAGGCAGGACTTTGCTTTGTCGAGTAATGAATGGAGGGATGATCGTATGGACTTTAAAAAAGGTGGTGTTGGTTTCACAATCCAGAAAGTGGAGCAGTCAAACACAGACGGGTGGAAAATGTTCATGCTGGACACGTCGAAAGGATTCACTCGTGCCGGGGTAGTCAGGTTGAACGACTCGATTCGAACGTACGTGTGGGCGCTGTTGGGTGCGCAGTCGATGACGCGTTCCAACATCATCGGTAAGGGAACTGCTTACGACGCTCAGACACAATTCGTTTCCAACGTTGAGGATGCTATCAATTCTCCAGTTGATCTCCCGCGGGCTATCGAACGCTACCAAAACGTGTTAGAATACGCCAGGTCGAAAGTCGACTACGTGTTCGGCGTGGGGTTGTACATGGCTCCGAGTGATATGCAACTGAGAGTAAAAAAAGTGGTGGGTTATAATAACGAAATAGTCATAGCCACGAAGGATCAAAAGTTGGGTATCAACCCCGATATTAACACCACCTATATCCCACACATCCCACCACGTGAAACGGGTATAGTTGCGCCACCCCCGGAGCCTAAAGTTCATGTGCCCCCCACACACTCTCATATTCAGGCTCAGCAGCATATTGATAGTAAAACGGCCCTGGTGGTTGGTGGGGTAACTTTGGGACTTATTTGGTTAAAGATTTCTTAGCCGCTACGTACACCAGACCCGCCACGGCGACGATGGCTGCCCACAGGTTTTGACTGAGCCACATGGCAGTTTTAGACAGAGCGCCCAACAACCACGAGACGATGCTACCCAGGATGCCGGGAAGGGCTTCGGCGGCTTTACCAGCCAGTTTAGCTAGGCCTTCCCCGAGTTTTTTTATCCAGTCTTTAACACCCCCACCGCCACTTGGAGTTCCCCCGCCGCCAGGTGTGGGGGTTCCTCCCACCAGTGACACCACCAGGGTTGATATGATGAAACCCAATGCAGTCAGAATACTGGCGATGGTGATCCCTTGCTCCCGGAACAATATCCGAATCCTGTTGGCTAAAGTTGTATCCTCGTTCAGTATTCTGTCGATTGTTTCCCGAATACGACTGATCTGGGATCGAAGCTGTTCACGATTCGAGGAAGCGGATTCCAATCGTGTACGTCTCTCGTCTTCTAAATCACGTATTCGTTCATTGATACGACGCTTCATATCATCGTTTTCAGTTTCGTTGAGTTCGGTTTTTTCCCTAGCGATGTGCTCGTCGATTTCGTTCAGTTTCCCCATGTTGTTCACGAGTTCTCCACGCACGCGTTTCACGGCTTCGTCTAAGCCGCGCAGTTCCCTTACCGGAAAGTCAAACCCCGGTAACGGTTTGTCCCAGTAGGTGCTCAACAGTTTTTCTATGCTGTCCGAGGCTTCTGTAGCACGCTGTGGTGTCATTTCATCTCTAGTGGTGAGGTGGGATCTGGTAGCTTGCAGATCTTCAACAATGGCCTTAGGTATTGCACCACCGTAATCATTCATGTTTAGATTTTTACGGATAAATTCAACACCATAGCGGCTGGCTAGAGTTGACAAGGCCAGTGGTTTTTTATTGCTCTTGTTAAAGAGGTCAACCCCTGGGTCAGACTTAAGGCGTAGAACACCCTTTGTATCAATAAAAAAATCCTTATGGTATCGACCCTGTGGTTCAACGTAGTTTTTATCTCTTCTTAAACTTTCGAAATAATCATTTACCGTTGTTTCCAAGAGTTCTTGGTTCAATGGTGAACTAGTAAATGAGGTCTCCTGCTCATCATATGCCTGGGCACTATCGTCCCACATATCATCCATAGGTATGTCTTCATCCATTAGTATTAAAAATATATTTCTTTTATATAACAATGTACGGTAGAAAATTAGATCCTTTCAGAAAATTGAGAGAGCCATTAGGAGCCAGAGCCGTGCGACAGTCGGTGACCATCACCAACAATCCCAGCAAGATAGACCAGAACCAAACTCTGCTGGTTAGATTTCCAAACCTTGGTGAGAATGACCTCATTGTACCAGGCACTGTTCGACTGGCGTTCAATATCACGTTGACCTCCGACAACGACAAACGCGAGCTAGTGCGGAACGTGGGTCGAGCTATCATCAAGAAAACGACCGTCAAGATCAGCGGTAACGAGGTGCTGAGCATCGACGACAGCGACGTGTTTCACTGCTACAAGGATCTCTGGAAAAGCGATGGAGAACGAGTCAATGATGTGTACCAGGGTATCAGCAAATCAACCCGGGCGCGCATAGGGTATGTCTTCACGCAAGACCAACAAGACAAGCTATCGGCCGGTGAAAAGGCCATCGCTCTAGCATACGGGAATCGATTCTGCGTGCCGCTCGACTTCGAGTTGCTCACGGGACACGCGCCGTTTTACCAGGCCGCGCTGGGTGATAGGCTCGAATACGAGCTCACGTTTAACGACTATAGCAAAGTAGTGCGTACGCCGAACGGTGATGAGGCCAGTTATGCCATAGACAACATCTCTCTGGAGTTCGACATGGTCACTAGCCCGGAGCTGGCCAGGCAGGTTCGAAGTCAGTACTCTGGGAAGATGGCTATCCTATACGATCGCGTACTGAGACATAGATCAGTCGTGCGAGATAAGAGCGACACTGTGTGGAATATCAACCTGAACGTGCCGGCGAGATCGATGAAAGGTATCCTGGTCGTCCCCGTGGAGGATTAGGAGCCATTCCAGAGGGACAGCGAGAAGTTTTTCAACCCCGAGATTGAAAAGGTGGAAGTGACCATCGAGGGCGTGCCCAACCAGCTGTTCAGTCATGGTATGAGGCCACACCAGCAGTGGGATGAGATAAAAAAGCTACCAGTGGGGGATTACATAATAAAGGACCTGGACCTAAGCTCCGTGCAGATCGGTGAATACCTGACCACCAAGTACGCCCTATGGTTGGACATGCGATCCACGGATGATGATAAACTGCACGGTAGCGGACGTCGTATAGATAACGGCAGCGAAGGGATAACCATCCAGATTACTAAGAAGGCTCAAACCGCTGGTAAGTTGAAATTATATCTGTACGTTATTATGGACGCGCAACTTAATATAGACAATGGGAGATTCGTGCAAGCCATCTACTAGTGGGGGAGACCCCCACACCCCCCAGGGGTACCCACAACTACCCACTGACCCACACTGCGCTATCATATGCGGGCAGACTGGCTGTGGGAAGACCGTTTTCGTGTTGGATATGTTGGAGGGTTACTACAAGGATGTGTTCGATAACATCGTTATCATGTGCCCTACTCTGGGCATGAATAAAACGTACGCGCGACCTTGGGTGATGACGGACCCGGACGTACACAAAATCGACCCTGGAACACGCCTGCAGGACTGGTTGAAAGCTATTCACGAGAAATTTAAAGGGGAACCGACGCTGTTTATACTGGACGACTGCAGCGCTAATCGCGAGATAACAAAAAAGAGAGACATGCTATCGTACCTGGCCTTCTCCGGCCGTCATGCAAATCACAGCGTCTGGGTGCTAACGCAGAAGTTCAACTCGGTGTTGAAAGACCTCAGGGAGCAGACGCGATGGGTGGCCTTATTTCACTGTAAGGACAGGGATTCGTTTGAGGAGTGTTTGAGAGAGAACGATGTGATGAGTAAATTAGAACGGGAACGGGTGAAGAAACAGCTCGCTGAAACTAAACACGCTAAGCTCGTGCTAAAGACCAACCAACCAGTAGCATATATAGTATACTAAAGCTAAGCAAAGCTAAGCTAAAGCTAAGCAAAGCTAAGCAAAGCTAAGTATATAGCTATGATATTTGAAGTATTTGTCGTGTGCAACTTAACCTTCATTTCTCTGTGTTTTGTCTGCATCGGGTATTATATAGTTAAAACTAAATCTTACTTGTTATATTATAAGATGGAGTGTGAGGAATTGCTCGAACAATTGTCGTTGGAGGGTTCCCCCAGTGGGGGTGTGGGGGATTCCCCCAAGCGAGAGAAACTGGTGGCGTTGGCTGTTGGTGGCAAAGCCAAACATTACTTTGGAGACTACACTCCGGATAAAATTAACAAAATGTCAGCCGAAGAAATCGATAAGCTGTACGCTAGATACGAGTCCCGGCTCGGAGCAGAAATGACAAAGACAATAGGATCGGCTATGACCCAGATATACACCGGTATTGTGTCACATTTCCTTCCCATTCCACCAGAGCGCCGACTTTACCTGTGGGAGGACCTCGAGAAAGACCCTTTTATCGAACACGCCGTGAGCTCTATCAGCTTCGGGCTGTACCACAAATATGGTATGTTGTTGGCTCCAGTGACGGCGGCGATTATCACGGCAAAACATTGTCAATTTGAGAGAAAGAATAATAATAATAGTATAGATGGATGCTGCACAGGAAACCCCAGTGAGTCCCGAGGTGACGGAACCAGTGAGTCCCGAGGTGATACCCCCAACAGTAACCAGACAGAAGAATCCTAAGAGAGTAGCTGCCGGTAAAAAACGGTGGTGTAACCAACATAAAGTGACCAATCCAACCCGACTGTTGTTGGCTGTAGGTGTAACTGCTGCCGTGGTTATAACATGGTTATACGTGGGGGTACCCTCCCACAGTGAGCCACCACCCACCCACAACAGTGGGGGTATGGGGGTATCCTCCAACAGTGGGGGTGTGGGGGTATCCCCCATGGTAGATCCGCATATCATGTTATAATTTTAATATTTTATATCATATACATAATGTCTGAGGGGAAAACGTTCGTCAACGATGCATACCACGCCACAGTGGTCGCTAGTCTAGCCGTAGGGTACGCTCGGTTGACTAAAATGGTGATTAAACAACCAACTATCAAGCTAGATTTCAACCTGCAGGATATGGGTATGCTCATAATGAACCTTGGTATGGCGATGGCCACAAAAGACATCCTAGTAAAACAAGGGATCATACCTGATAATATAATGAAATAAATATAGGGATGGCCACGATAGCTATGATGGTTGGTGGGGCGTTAGTGAATGCCCTGGCATTTTCCGGGAGTAATTTCCTCTTCTCGAAACTACGAGATGATCACGCGGCTGAAATACAGGAAGAAAGGAAGCGACACGATCTCGCTACTGAGAAATTACAAAGAGCACAGGACGAGTACGTTAAAAAACGCCTCCAGAGGATCGATTTTATTAACGAACAACTCAAGCGTGAAAACCATGCCATTAAAACATTCTACGATGTCGATGAAGCAATGAAAGAATACTACCTACTAACTGGTAAACAATTGGAACCGCTCAATGAACCCACACTCGCTCAGTACTACACACCATCCAAGGGACAAATGAATCGTGAACTGGGCTTCATAGTGTTGGGTATAGCAGCTACTGCGTTGGTTGCTAAGCAATTAAACTAAAATACCTATATAAGTAAACATGAGACCCGCTCCATACCGATGCGAATATATACTTATGGGGAAGACCGAGGCCTGTGGTAGGAAATGCAGGAATCAGGGGTTCTGTTGTTTCCATATGGGAAGTCCTAACTACACGTGTTCTGTGTGTGGTATCGGGGTTAAAGGGCACTACTGTTTATGTAAAGCTCACGGAGCGAACGTAGTCAGACATCAACTCATCTACGAGAATAAAAAAGGCTACATAAAAGAACGTAGGCGACTGCTCAAGATAGCCACTTAAGGGTTACCTCCCCTTACTGTGAACCAATTAGACATTAGTTCTCTTAGGTGTAAACACGATGTCTACTGTGCGCGAGCTCAAGAGGGTCGCAAAACAGAGAGGTGTTATCGGGTATTCTAGAATGCGGAAGTCAGCATTGTTGAGATTACTAGGTTTAGAAGTCCCTCCTACGGTAAAACAGTTAAAAGCTCAAGCGAAACAGCTTGGACACACGGGTTATTCACACCTGGGGAGAGCCGGGTTAACCGCATTGTTATCACATGCCCCCGTAGCAAAACCTCCCACTGTAAAACAACTGAAAACCGAGGCACACGATTTGGGTTTAGGCGGGTATTCCCGTATGAGGAAACCACAGCTTGTAGAATTATTACGACAGAATAGAGCTGTTGACCTGCAGTTCGTGCGCACTGAGCGCGCTGTAGGCAACTATTTGAGAGGTTGGCGCATACACGTTGATAGAAACATAGACATTACAGATATCAAGCCTCTGATAGCTGATAAGGTCAACCAGGAACTAAATAATCTAGGAAGTATCAAGTTTCAGATCACAGTGAAAATGTCGCTCGATAAGCAGGTTGGGAGTACCACTGAGTATGTTCAGCCTTACTTCCGAGGCCAACAAGAGGTCGTCACACATGCAGAGACCATTGACGCATCAATCGATAATAGTTTTCAGCAGATACGAGAATACCTAGAACGCTACACACACTTGGGGTCCGGGTGGGCTGTAGATAAAATCGATAACGTCTATCTAGACATAGCTAACTACGTGCCGTTCAGAGGCGGGTCATACCTAGCCTTGCCCCCCTACTATAAGAACAAACAAGCCATAGTAAACGTTAAGAATAGAGGAAACGATTGCCTGAGGTTAGCTATCAGGTCAGCCTTATTTCCAGCTGGCACTAATCCAAACAGGCCTTCTAATTATCCCCAAGACGATGGGCTTAATTGGGATGGTATAGATGAACCCACCCCCATATCCCAGATCACTAAAGTAGAAAAACAGAATAATCTGGCTATAAATGTCTTTGGGCACGAAGGTAACACAACAATAGTACACAGGGTCAGCCCGGTGAAGGATCGCCAAGTTATCAATATATTCATGATCCAGCGAGGTGAAAAGTATCACTACACGTGGATAAAACATCTCAGCCGGTTGTTGCACGACCAGTCGAAACACGTTGGGGAAAAACACTTTTGTGTACGATGCCTACACGGTTTCAGTCGAGCTGATTTATTAGAATCCCACCGGGATGATTGTCAAGGTGTGGGGCAGACGGCCATACGAGTCGACATGCCTAAGGAAGGTGAAAATATCCTAAAATTCAGTAACCACAAGAACCAAATGTCTGTACCTTATATTATATACGCCGACTTCGAAGCCTTAGTTGTGGGTGGGGATTCCCCCACACCCCCTAGTGGGGGTAGCTTCACCCACAAAACCCAGGAACATAAGGCCTGCGGTTTTGGATACATTGTCGTCCGTTGTGACGGGGAAACTAAAGCTCCGGTAGTGTATAGAGGCCCTGACGCGGCTGAAAGGTTTCTAAAGTGTTTGCAGGAGGAAGAAAAAATTATTAGGAATGCATTGTATAGAATCGCTCCCATGCGTATGACCCGAGCCGACAGGCTAGCTCACGCTAGTAGCACTAACTGTCACGTGTGCGACTCACCACTTAACGGTGATTCGGTGAGAGATCACTGCCACATAACTGGTAAGTATAGAGGAGCCGCTCACAACGCGTGCAACCTCAAGCTTAAAATCAACCCTAAGACAATAAACATCCCCGTTGTCTTTCACAACTTGAGAGGGTACGACTCACACTTGATCATGCAGGCCATCGCGAAAATCGATGGTAATATAACGTGCATCCCCAACAACATGGAGAGATACATCTCCTTCAGCTTAAACGGACTTAGGTTCATTGACTCGTTTCAGTTCCTCCTGTCGTCACTCGACAGTCTGGTCAAGGCCAACAATACCTTCCCTATCACCGATCGATACACAGACGCCGAGACTAGACCCCTGCTTATGAGGAAGGGTGTGTACCCCTATGAGTACATGGATAGTTGGGCCAAGTTCACCGAGACCAGACTACCCCCTATTGACTGTTTTTATAGCAAGCTGAATGAGGCGTCCGTCTCACGAGATGATTACTCGCACGCGACTAACGTATGGAATAAACTGGGTTGTAAGAACCTGGGTGATTATCACGACTTGTACTTGAGGACAGATGTACTGCTGTTAGCCGACGTGTTTGAGAGGTTCAGGCGGACCTGTTTCAAGCAGTATAAACTCGACCCCGCATGGTATTACACCAGCCCAGGTCTGTCGTGGGACGCCTTGCTTAAAAAGACCGGAGTTAATTTGGAATTGCTCACAGATTACGACATGCACCTATTCATTGAGAAAGGCTTGCGAGGTGGGATTTCCATGGCATCCAAACGATACGCGAAAGCAAATAATCAATACGTGAAAGGTTACGATCCTAACAAACCAACCAATCACATTCTCTACCTCGACGCAAATAACCTGTACGGCTGGGCCATGAGTCAGTATCTACCTACAGGGGGATTCGAATGGGTACCCCACGTTGATGTTATGGGGGTCGCACCAGATTCGAACAAAGGGTATATCCTCGAAGTTGACTTAGAGTATCCCAAGGAATTACACACATCGCACAACAGCTACCCCCTGGCCCCCGAACGTATGAGGGTTAACCCAGACTGGATGTCTGAGTACCAACATAACTTGTCAGGTGGGCGTGTGACAGACGTTGAAAAACTCGTGCCTAACTTAATGAATAAGACCAAGTACATCGTTCACTATCGCAACCTACAGCTGTACCTGTCGTTGGGTATGAGGCTGACCAAAATACACAGGGTGCTCATGTTCGACCAGAGTCCATGGATGGAGCCCTACATCAGAATGAACACAGACCTACGAAAAAAAGCCACCAGTGATTTTGAGAAAAATCTCTACAAGCTCATGAACAACTCGGTGTTTGGTAAGACTATGGAGAACCTGAGGAAACGCGTGACCGTGAAGCTGGTTCGGTCGAGTGAGGAAGACAAGCTCAGGAGATTGATAGCCAGTCCGGCATTCAACCGTAGTAAGATATTCACAGACAACCTGGTTGCCCTACACATGAAGAAAAGCCACATAAAATTCAACCGGCCTGTTTACGTGGGGATGAGCATCCTCGATTTATCCAAACACCTGATGTACGACTTTTACTACAACGAGCTCAAGAAACAGTACGGCGACAGGTGTGAAGTGCTGTACACTGACACGGATTCCCTGCTGATGGAGATTCGAACCGAGGACGTGTACGAGGACATGAAAAAACACCTCGATTTATACGACACCAGCGACTACCCTAAGACCCATACCCTACACAGCACGGTAAATAAAAAGGTCCTAGGTAAGATGAAGGACGAGTGTGCTGGCACGCCCATAGCCGAGTACATAGGTTTGAGACCTAAGATGTACTCCATACTGAAAGCCGACAATAGTGAGATCCGGAAGGCTAAGGGGGTTAAGAAGTATGTGGTGAAACAACACATCAAACACGCCAGATTCAAGGAAGCCCTGTTCAAGACCCGTACCTTTAGACATAAAATGAACACACTTAGAAGTGATGGGCATAAGATATACGGACTGACTATAAACAAGACGTCCCTATCGCCTATGGACACGAAACGTTGGATAGCTATTGATGGAATAAACACATATGCATATGGACATGAAAAAATTTGAGGCTATTTACTACAGCCCGCGTGGGTACTGGAAAGGAGCTAGCGCAGTAGATAAGCTAGCTAAACTAGCGCGAGTACCCCCGGAGGAAGCCAAAGCGTGGCTTGAAAAACAAGCCCTGTGGCAGATCTATTTGCCGGCACCACGCTACGTGCCTAGAAGGAGGTTCGGTATTAACATACCTAATAGCATTCACCAGGCAGACCTACTGTTCCTACCCCACGACAAGAGGTACAAGTATGCCTTAACCGTAGTGGACGTAGCCAGTCGTTACAAGGAAGCCGAACCCTTGACCACGAAAGATTCGGCCCAGGTAGCCAGAGGATTCGAACGCATATACAAACGCAGCCCACTGACGTGGCCAACAGAGCTGCAAGTTGACCCCGGACGGGAGTTCATGGGTGCCGTGTCACAACTGCTAGCCAAACACGATACAAAGGTCAGGCGTGGCACGGCCGGAGCCCATCGCAGCCAAGCCATAGTTGAGAGATTTAATAGGACTTTGGCTGAGCGCTTGTTCGGCCATCAGTATGCTAGGGAGATGGTCACCCCTGGAAAACGATCGACTGAATGGGTCACGAGGTTACCCAAGGTGGTGTCGGCAATCAACCATGAAGTCACCCGTCTCACCGGTAAGAAACCGGCAGACGCTATCAAATTAAAATCAATAGTTGCAGAGTCGGCCGCTCCATTGCGTGGGAAGGAGAAACAAATACCAGATAGGGCCTTAGTGAGGTATCTATACCAGCCGGGGGAACACGAGGGTGATAGCCGTAAGCGAGCCACCGATCCTATATGGTCAGTCAAAACTTACAACATAGATAAAGTGGATATAAAAGCCGACGAACCTAACTTGTACTACTTGAGGGATGGGCCGGGTAGGGGATTTGTAAGAGAAGAATTATTGATCGTACCGTACGGCACAGTGTTACCTCCTACCAAGGCACAGTAATTTTGTAGTAGGGGTAATAGTAGCAAGAGCTAATGGTCCCACCAAAGCCTCATTTAGTAAATGAGGCTTTTTAGAGGGGTTTTTGAAAAGTGTTTTCGGACTATCATTCCCTATACTACTCACACAATAACTAAATTGGAAGGAATATCGTGGCAGACAAGGTTTTCCAGAGCACATGCACATAAAACATAAATGTCAATGTCTTTCAAAGACTAATATGTGCAGGTCTTGCAAAAGGATAAAGCAGGTATACTTGACAAAAGTTCTTGCAAAGGAGGTTTATACACAACACCAAAACCAACTGGTCAGCTCGATGCCTTATAAAACAATCAATTCGAGATTTCCTTTGAATGTGATATATTTGGCTGCGCGTCTTGTGCAATGAGTCTTTTTCATCCATATACACTCACGAACACCTGTTCATTTCAAAGCTGGTGTCACCTAATGACCTAATGTGATCAATGGATGAATTGTGTATATCACAAGTAAAATACACTTGAAAGCGGCAGCTGTTTTACTCCAATAAACAAGACCAGCGGACGAGACACGACTTTTTCGGCGCAAATTGTCATAGGCGCTGTGCGGAAATTACGTAATTGAACGCGGAAGAAACAGGAAGCGTCATCGTTCCGCTCAGTTTTCATTGTCTTTGCAAATTATGCTGAGATACTCAACAAAGTGAGATAAAAGTCAGAATGGTGAAAAAGTGGAAATCAGTGTGTGGATTAGAACTTGAAAATCACTCATGAAGTCTCTGAGAAAGTAATATCTGTTCAGGCCATGATAGTTTGAAAACAAAAACCAGAGAAAGTTCTATGGATATACAACTTCTTATAAGGTAAGCAGCATTTCGGTGTAGCTGTTAAACTCGTTATCAAGGAAGGGATGTCTACGGGGTAATCCTGTAAGTTAAACCTTTGTTTTGGGTCAAGGTCAAAATCGTTTGGTGTGGTGACAACGGTGTTGTTTTAAGGGATTAGACACGGGTTTTCTAAAAATGAAAGAAAAATGTGTATCCTCAGGAAACGAAATAAGACACGTGTACCAGAATGTAAGTGAATCGATGTTGGCGAGTTCAACCAGTGACTGCAGTTAATAAAATGGATTTTCAGTTCACTCCTTCCATTAGTAATGAGTTATTTAGTTTTTTGGTAAAATTGCTTGCAAGGTGAATGTTGGAAATGACAGTTTTCATTATCATTTTAACAACTTCAGTTATGGCAAATGTGCTGCTATACTTCACGTATCCTCCTACTTATTTTATTGAAGATACCTTTGAGTAAATGGTTATATGTTCATTTTGAGAAAAGGTAAAAAGGGAGAATGTATCTCGTGAAAATGAATTTTGAAAGACTGCAGATCAACAGTTCCAGATGTCTCAACAACATAATTTCTAAAATACTTAGAGACCACAATCTATGAAAGCCAAAGTAAATCTTTTCGACTGTAGAAAAATAGTGAAAATTTATTAAAAAAATAGAAAAGTAAAAGCAAAATCGATCTTGATTATATTACGTATTCCTCATAGCTCAATATAAAGATTGCACATTAATTGTATGGATACTTTAATCTACAGTTTGAACTAATCTCCTCAAGTAATCGTGACTGGATTGGCAAGCATAGACATGCATATCAATGCCGCTCCATACCAATAATATAATTACATAACATACATGATAACAACACTTCATGTTCCGCTCGTCAAACGTCAGAATAAATTTACAGGTATCAAAGCAGACTAGCAGGGCCACTAGCAGTAAAAGCAAAACAAAAACAAATAAATCAATAAATCTAAATGAATAGATGGAATACTAAAAACCACCAAAATATGCACGCCCCATTTAAAAAAGTAGAGTGCTTAAGTGGCAAACCGGTAAAATATGCCAAGATTCAAACTCAAAACTATACAATCGTATTTTACTCGATAACTCAGAATGGTCTCATTGTCATAATGTGGGTAGTTACAGAATCAAAGCAAAATATTTTACATGTTTATGTACGATTTATTTAGCAAAGCCAGAAGAATCCCCGACAAACACGGCCACTTCTCCTCAATCTGTGGGTTTGTGAGAGTGAGGGTACTCCCTACAAGGCTCACTCCCATTACTTAAACGGGTATCGTCCCATTTTATGTATTCTTTACTCTATAAGTACCGAAAATTAATTAGGTGATGTGGGTATGTCATGCCTGGTTAATTTCTCAGGATTAGGTGAATTGGGTATGGGAGATCAGAGGGGATCAGAGGGGATTTAGCAAACATGCTGGAGTGAAAGAATGACAAAACTCGGTGATAGATTGATGAGTGTCTTTTTTATGCATTATGAAAATGGGAATGGTAAATTAACACAAAATGCCCTATACCTGTCCAGCATGTCATGCATATATGTATCATAAAATAATAATTTATCAACTGAATAATACATAAAAATACTCTTATGATTATGTATAACATCACATTTTAGTAAACAGATGCATGCGTCGAGCTTGTTAGGTGTTTTAAAGATTAATGGAAGAGATAGAGAAGGACACCCCCACTTGGGAACTTGGGAGCAGAGAGATGCCACGGTTCAGTGGTTACAGCTATACGGCCTTCTGTGCTCTCTGCTCAATATTAAGGATGTTGATGTAGATGAAGGTTACGCAGGAAAAGTAGGTGATGTGGGTATACTACGTCAACAGGCAGCTGTGCAGTCAACCAGATAGTTTGTTGTTTTAACATGTCTGACAATTGTTATGTCTGACCAGGGAGACAATAACAAGCTGACGTTAACACATGTGATCTAACGATAGTTTTGTGTTCTTTAGCATGTTTTGGAAGGGATGGCCGTGGTGTATCATTTATTCTTTCATTCATTCACATATGTACTTCTTTCTTTTATTATATCTTTCTCATTCATTCCCATATGCACTTCTTTCTTTTATTATTTCTTTCATTCATTCACATATACTTCTTGCTCTTCATTCATTCATTCATTGTAAGATTTCGACTGATACAGTAAACTGGCTGAAGTACTGTTAAACGCAGCCTAAGTTGCGATGGAAACGAATCAGGTCACTGTGTGCATTGGAGCATGACGAGGTGCATACTAATTAGTACAAATGGTGAAGAAAACAAGTGAGTGGCCTATCCCTGTTGTAGATTATTTCTGGTCTGACAAATAGGAGAATACCCCATAAAACCTCGGACGAAGAAAAGCCGGGACGGGCAAACGGGAATTGCTAAAAATGAAGACCACAATATTAAAATGAAACGTGCTAAACTGGGTAGGTACACTTAAAACTACTAGGTAGGTACATTTGGCGAATGTCAGCGGGATTGACAAGACATATTTCAATACAGTTTAAAGATCTCACAACACTGTTTATTAATGTGTCCCAGCATAGTCACTGAAGTTCGGTCACTCTTGATTAGGGCTTTCACAAATAACTTCAACTTCATAGATATTGCTTGAATTTTGTTATATTTATAGAATACCTAAATTCAAAAGAATCTCAAGGCTTAGTATTCTAAGTGTACTGTATATGTTGCTGGAAGTAAAGCTCTGTGTTCGGGACCCGTGAAGATCTGGAGTAGAAGAGGGCTTCAGCAACCCATGCTTGCCATAAAAGGCGACTATGCTTGTCATAAGAGGCGACTAACAGGATCTGGTGGTCTGGCTCGCTGACTTGGTTGACACATGTCATCAGTTCCCAATTGTGCATGTCGATGCTCATGCTGTTGATCACTGGATTGTCTGGGCCAAACTCGATTATCTACAAACCGCCGCCATATTGCTGGGATATTACCGAGTGCGACATAAAACTCTATTTCATCTATTTTAAAACCATATGTTTGCAAAATAAAGAAAACAAGCAAACAAAAATATTTTTGTCCACGAGCGAGATTAGTCAAATTAAGACCGGAATTTCATTTTATTTTGTCATGATACTTATAAACACACTTTCATTCATAAATTTACAACCTCCAAGACAATAAAAAAACTATGTAAATTAAGTGGAAGTCCCGATTCTTGTACTTGTTACAAATTAGCGGAATTAAGTCAAAATGAGTTGGATTTTGTGCCATGATACTCATAAATATATCCTGATTCAATTACAACTTCCCAAACACAGGAAAAGATGTATTTGGAGAGAAGGCAAATATTCTCGCCCATGGGCCAAAATGTCTTTCTTCCCATAGGCGAGAGTTTTTAAAATCGCTCTCATTTAGAGGAATTAAGTCAAAATGAGTTGAAATTTCTGTCATGATATTCATAAATGTACTTTCATTCATTCACAACCTCCAAAACATTGGAAAAGATGTATTTTGAGTAAAAGTAAGTTGGCCCATGGGCGAGACTTCTTAAAAAATCACTCTAAATTAGCTGAATTAGGTCAAAATAAGCTTAATTTCGTTTCACGACACTAATAAATACACGTTCATTTATTTAAAAACTGCAAAGCATGGAAAATACATATATATTCAGTAATTATTCTCGTCCATGGGCCAATGTGTTTTTCACCCATGGGCGAGATTTTTTAAAATCGCTGTCAGTTAGCAAAGTCAAGTCACAACAAGCTGAAATTTGTGTCATGATACTTATTAACATTTTTTCATTCATTTACAACCTCCAAAACATTTATTCTGGGCGATATTAAACACTCTCGCCCATGGGCCTGCCCACTGGCCACTATTCGCCCATGGGCGAGCGAGTTTAATTTTTGAGTTTTCAAAAAAAAAAAATTTTCATTTTTTCATCCTTAGCATATATACATAACAGCTGCAGGTTTAATTTTGCCAAATCCCTTGTGAGAGAGTCGCCACAGTGCTGAGAGTTTCTGGAGTTTTGTGAGTCCAGAATTAAATTGTGACGTGTTAAGTAATACCAAGTCATGTGAAAAATAATGGGAAAAATAATGAAATGATCAACTTCATATTAGAAATAAAAATTGACAATATTTCAGCACATTCAAGGGGAAGGTGCACGATGTCAGGACTTTCAATTAGACGTGTGGGAGGGTCACAGTCAATGGCCAGCCGTGTGAAGGTGAAAATAAAGTACATGCAGATGATAATTATGTGTCAACGCATGCGTCTACTGTTTATTCGAAGAGTAATTCGCACGTTATCGGTGTATGAAATATACCACCCTTGGATTCTTAGGTCTTAACTAGTTTAATCGAAGTAGAATATGACACAATTGCATTTTATGAAAAAAAAAATGTTTATTGATTACAGTACCATTTCATTTTTGTGTTTGTCGTTTTACATCTTTAATCGTGGACAGTGTGAGAGCAACACAAGTAATGTTATTCTGTGATTATAAACAATATGCGATGTACCTATGATATGCATGCAGTAAATTTCATTTCATGTGGAGCAACAGATTCTTGGGTAGGTCGCTCACCTTACACCCGGTAGAATGTTCCTTAAAATGACCATCTTGGTCAACACTCTTCGTTAGATCTTTTTCAGACAAGTTGACAACCCTAAGCTTGTACATTTTCTTGTCACTGGCGTCATCTAGGACTTCAGTCGAAGTTTGCTTGAGAGAGGCTGCCATACTTAAGTACTAGAAGTAGTCACGGTGGAATTTCCATTCATTTTTGACATAAAGACAATACCCATTTCCCATTCATGACACACCTTGTAGACACAGGTGGTAGCTATTAATGATGCTATCATTAGATTGTGGATTGTGACGTCATCGTGTCATGTGACTGTCAGTGACTCAGACCCACCTATGGGGTTGGTGACGTCATGTGTGTCAAGTGACTGGTGTTAGCCAATCAGTGACTCAGAAGCATCCAAGTGGGTTTAAACTTCTTAATTATTCCATACTTACAGTGACCTCGAATGGGGCCATTTTGGGTGAAAATACATTCTTGGCACAGTTTCATTATAACACCATGTTAGAGCTGAAAGACAGTATTCTCAACCATTTTGCAAATGTACAGTAAACATCTCATTCACAACTTGATATCACATGATGTGGTAAAAATCACAAGTCTTGACCTCAAAGAGGTCCATTTTGAGTAGTATTACATTCTTGGCACAGTTTCACTTTAATACCATGTAAGTGTTAAAAGTTAGTATTTACAAGCATTCTTGCAAATTCACAGGTCTTGACCCTAGATGGGGTCCACTGTGGATGAAATTAGATTGTCGGCACAGGTTCATATTACAATAAGGATGTAAAACATCCACTATTACTCTTCATTCACATGTCATATTTGGGACTTCACTTTCTTAGTAATGTACAAATTCTAGTACTGTTTTTGGTTGAGTCCCATCTGGGATTCGAACTCGCACCCTCAGAGTCAGCACACAAAGTCAGCCGTCTAGCCCACTCAGCCACCGTGACTTCCAAATGAAAGTCGGACAACTGGTAGTCTAGACTGCGTACTTTGTGTACCCCTCTGATAAGTGTACATTGGCACGGCTCCCACGGCCGAAAGCTATGATTACACGATGCCATTTAGAAAGTGGTCAAATGCAACATATGTGATATTTGGGATTTCACTGTCTTAGTAAAGTACAAATTCTAGTACTTTTTTTTGGCTGAGCCGGCTAGGCGATTAGGTGCCTGACTCTGAGGGTGCAAGTTGAAAGCCATTTCGTATCTTCAATAGATCTTGGCATATATACGAGACAGATCTTGAAATGGTGACTTTTTCTGATTACAGATATATGGCATTTATATTTTTCATGAATTCCATGGAAACAATTCAAACTTGGTCTAAAAACACAAAAAGTAACTGTCAGATGATTTGTCCTTTCAAATATGTGGGGGCCGGGGGGATATGTCATCTTCTGATGACTCTTGTTTTTAAAACTCTTTGGATGTTGAAATAACTTTAATATGAACATGATACCAGTAATCACTTTCAGAATAATCTTATTAGTGAAAACATTATTTTAAAAAAATATCTTAAAGCAGGAACCAAGAAACTAAGTTGGTACCAAGTGATTGCTCTCCGATGATATGTCTATAGTGTTTGAATGCCTGGTTCTGCTTTCAAGCTACATGAATCTAATGTCAGTCAGATAGGTATAAATATTCATAACTGATTAGATTATTATTTATTTTATTACCTTTCTATGTGTACTAAAGGATGAACCATTCTTAAAAGTTATCTTGCTATCATTTCAAGTGTAGCAAATAAAAAACCAGTTTTAATGACTGCATTGTTCCTATGTTGTAACAAAACTAAAGACAAATAATGTTCTCTTAGCTAAGAAATACAATTTTATTTTATTCCGTCTAATATCCCACAAAGTCACAATTCTCGCACAGTTTTTATGTTGATCCACATCTCTTTATTGAAATAGACACTCATTTGATATATCATATTTTGGATATTGTGTGATAGGCGTCTGCTGACACTGTCCCTTTGAATGAAAAAAATTTTACTCCTCAAATATTTTGTATAATTATAACAGATACTGCTCTGCACAGAGGCCCTTCAGATTATGCTTTTGAAACTTAGCAACTTCCTAAAATGTGTTACAAATTTAAGAATATGTAAGATCAAAGGCAACAATATTCCCCACATTGTTCTTCAGTGTAAGAAGTTTTGCTGTTTTGATCGTCCCTAACAGAAATCGGATCGCTGTTAGATTTGTTTGCATTGTGTCACGGCCTTCTCGCCTGTCACGTTTCAGCTTTATGGTCTACCAACTCAATGTCCAGTATTGATGAAACATGATAAACAAAAACAATTTTTATAGTAACAAAAATTGTCCATGTTTATAACACTTGCGAAGTCTTAAACTACTAGTTGTTGTCATCTATTTACATGTGTGCGAAAGGGTGAAAATTCATCCAAATTCTGAACTTCGAGCAGATGTACGTTTTGTGAACGATGATGCCGACAGCTAACTGATCGTGAGGCCGATCGCATTCCTTGATCCGCCATAATGTTTTTGTGTTCAACAAAATGGTTTAGTTGAAGGTACTCATCAAATCGCAGCAATGTATAATAGATATAGCAAGTGTGAATGGCATAACTCCTAGCACATCGCTTCAGAAGCATTGTTTGACCCAGAAAATAAATCTGACACATCCACGATGCGCGCCAGGCCTGCTGATTGACCAAAATTGACGCGTGTGCCAATTTTGATTGACGGAATGGATCAGTCTGTTGGCAACATGATGATAAATGTTCTCATCAGGAGAATCACCACATGAATCAATAAAAGAAATATACCAGCATCCTTTTTTCACAAAATCAGATAATGCAATAATTGCTACCTTAAATCCAAATTAAATAAATCAAACATTAGAAACAAAAATTCAAAAGCACCATAATTTTATATGGCAATTTCTTAATGTTTTAGTGGACAGATTCACACTATTAAAGGTCACATATACTCTAATAGGGTACAAATGCAGAATCAGTTGCTGACCACGTTATAAATGAAACCCCGTCATTAAAACTGCTCATTTCGATCTTTAATTACCTTAAATCAACCTTTTTGTCAACAGTGCACAATTCTCAGCCGTAAACGAAATTTCAACCAGAGCGGCGCGTCTCCGTGACGTAATAGTGGGTATAGAAATGAGGGTCTGTGCAGTATTCATCTACATTTCAGGGGTTAAACTATTTCGTTTACAGGTTTGTACAAACCTGAAATCGTGAAAGCTGTTGAGAAAAATGAAAACTATATGCTCTCACAATCTACTATCATTTAGTTTTGTCTCCTGCTTTGCCTAGTTTTTGAGTTACTGTTACCTGAGGGTGTTATATTACAACCCTTGTTTTCATAGACGATTCTGTCAAAATCACTTGGTGTCGCTAGGTTGTAATCCGTGTTAGGTGGTCTAAACCTACACGTTATTTGTCATTATTCACTTGATGCTCAGTTAATGAATTTATAACAGGTATAATTAGTGGTAACGCCACTTAGATTACCCGACAAAGGCCCCCATTAGGCATTTCTTTTGTCTGGATCGATCAAAGGATTAACCGATAACACGCTGATTGATTAATTAGTTTTATGTGGATTTAAATGAGGGATTTGTCAAAAGGTAGTGTTTATGTATGTACATTTACTCATCTATACTGAATACACTCTGTCGTATCTGTGCCTATGTAAAACAACACCCTTCTTTCAAAGGATTAACCGCCAATACATTGATTGATTGCTCATTATTGGCTAACTTAATAACGGTTTAAAAAGAATGACGCACATTATGCAATTAGTTGCCAGGTGTGCTATCTTGGGTGACCAGTGAAGCTATACAGCAATGTGAAAAACCTGAAACAATACATCACTTTTTCATATATTAGACTGTTAAAAGACACATCACTTGGGAAATCTGCAGATGAATTATATATCACTTGTTTTTGTGGATATTGATGGATACATTCCTCGAAGAAGGTAATAGCCTGACATTGCTCATATAACTTTAATTCTAATATTTGCATTTTTGTTTTTAATAAGTTGTAGTAACTTTCAGTAGAATCATTGTTTTCGTCGTTAAGTGTAATGATGCAGACGACATACTAGGGCGTGCGGATGAGTTATGATTCATATAGGAAAACTATGAAATGTATAGATATTACATTCCTGTTATACATTCGCAGATCGCTTCTTTTATTAAGTTTCAAAATGCTTGCAAGTATGATTATAAAGTAATTAGGATTATGAGACCAAGTATAAAGACGTATATTGACAAGTGTCTACATACTGCTGAGTGAACGTTACAAACCAAGTAAATTTAGTAAGTGAAGAAATTTATCGCGCAATATTTTCACTTCGTCCCCGACCTCGCTTAGGTTATGTTACAAGTTGTGTCGTGCAAACTCTTTTTGGTAATGATTTAAATACATATATATTTCTGTAGTTTTGATTTTCTAACTTGATGAGAACAAACCATACATAATCTCATTAATTCAAATGGATTTGACTTCACGATTTTCCAAAATGGCGGCGCCCTGTCTTGGGATGAATGCTATTTAAGTTTGTTTTCACCCACCTACAAAGGGACAATTACTTTCTACTGGTAGTAAAATATGTATTTTATTGACGGACAATAGGATTTTACATGACATTGCTTATAACATAACAATTTCACTGTTGGAAGTGAGGTGGAGGTCAGTAAAACATTGCTTGCAATATAAATGTGACTTCGATCCCCACCTTGCTTCCTTGGAAGCAATCGAGAAATCGTTCCTTCTATGACGTCACTGTAGGGCTCTGGTGACAGAGTTACGTAACCTGTCTGCGGTTTCATTTGCGGGCGAGAGAAAAGCAGACAGCTTTTTAGCAACTTTTAAGCGCTTGATATTAATTAAGCACAATTTTTTTTGAAAAAAAAAAGGTGTTTCGTTTATGACTAACCAAACGTCTTTCATATGCAGTGATAAAAAGAGTACCAAAAAATTGAGTTTAGTGGTCCTTTAATGTGAAAACTCTGATGAAACCCTTTCTGCATGCATCTCTTATTCCATAATAACTAACACAGATTGCATCTTTACTGACAATTACCAGATTGTTACCTAAGGTCTCTGCTGTAAATGGAACCTCAAAAAGGGGTCCAGGACTGCAAAAAACTCCCTCAATGAGCGGTACACATCACCCACCCCTGCACCACTTTTCTCTGACTGTGTGATATTTTTAATTTCCTGGCCAAAAGTCTGCAGTCCTGTGATTTTTGCCGCAACTTGTTCCACTGAATCACACAATAGCAGAGATCAAGCAGGTGAAAACTGATGCCATAACTTACTACTATTAATAATGTCTTTAGTGGCAGAGAAAACGTATGACTAGCATTTATATAATAAACTAGTGTTGTCTGCTACAAAAATGACCAAAGTGGAACTCGCCTGTCATTTCTCTCCCTTGGCAGTACATCTATTCCGCAATCATTGGCTGAGCAGCGATTCTGCTGTCCTTCTTGGAATATGTGACATGCTACACATTCCAGAGACATTCCTGGGACAAGCAGTATCTAGTAACCCATTCAGTTTCTTTCCTGGGACCCGTGATATAGGCCTTCAGCAACCCATGCTTGCCATAAAAGGCGACTATGCTTGTCATAAGAGGCGACTAACGGGATCCTGTGGTCAGGTTGACTGACTTGGTTGACACATGTCATTGGTTCCAATTGCGCAGATCGATGCTCATGTTGTTGATTACTGGATTGTCTGGTCCACACGCGATTATTTACAGACCACTGCCATATAGCTGGAATATTGTTGAGTGCGGCGTAAAAGTAAACTCACTCACTCACTCTTCCCTGGTGCGATCAATCTTTGCTCTGACATAATGTCAATATAAACAAAGGGGACATTACTCTGAAGTGGACACAGATCTCAGTGATTTGATTTGTTGAGAGCTGGTGACTTGTAACATGAATTAGGACAAGTCCTATGTCTTACAACTCGGTTGCAAATGTTTTTGTGTTTCCTCTACTCTGTTGAAATACACCCTGACATTAGTGATGCACTATCAATTTGTACTTGACACTTGTGAAAAATAATTACTTTTTTTTTTAATAGTGAATGAAACAATCCAGGATCTTACTATTTTTCTAAAAGTAAATATTTTAATGAATTCTTCTTTGTGCAAGTGCAAAGATTCTGCTGACAAAATAAAGAAAAACATATAAATCATTTGAGAACTCTTAACACACCCAATCAGTGTATTGAAATGTGCTCACAACGGGGGTAATGCACCAACTGTTGTTCATTTAAGAAATACATTTCAGACTGAGGATGGTTTGTGTGTCACGCTGATGCCCAAATGATGTATATATAGACGTGTGTCATGAATTGTTGTTAGAGCTATTAATAGCAAGCAGGTTGTGTATTATCATACAACACCAGGGTAGTTGTATCAACCAGGAAGTAAGATCACTGGAAAATTCATACTTGTCAGGCTGGAAGTTTATCACGTCATACGTTTAGTATATGCGTTGCTGAACATTCATGTAGGTAGGTACATTCAGTAAGACAATAAGTAGTGCATATTTTGATTATTCATATGATGTTTTACTGCATTGTGAAAGTTGTACACAACAGTGTTTCAGCTATATATGATGGTTGTCTATAAATAATTGAGTTTGGACTAGTTGCATCGATATATGGACAGTGGTATCCAATAACGTGTATCGCCGTTAATTAGGTTTCTTACTTGCAATTCAAACACGTATGTTTGGGGGATGCCACACAGCAGGGTACTAAATTGTCAACAGGGTACTAAATTGTCAACAGGGTACTAAATTGTCAACAGGGTATCTTGCTCAGAATGAAGATTGATTTATGGACATAAATGAGGTTATTGGAGTTCAGCTCAACTTCGGCATGTGTCCTGTTTGGTGCCATCAGTGAAGATCTGGGTTGGATTAAGTTTTCCACAGCGAGCTTACGGGATCAGGTGGTCATACTCACTGACATAGTTGAGACATGTCATTGTATCCCAGTTGCATGGATCAGTACTACAAAGTAGAACTCATATACAGTTGTACATACAATAGATAGACTGGAGTATCATTTTAGTTTACAAAACACATGTATTATGGTGATCAAATATTGTGTATGTGGTATGTGTCATCTCAATTCATCTCAAGATAAACATGTACTGTCTCTTAATTTACATGTATATGCATGCCATAAGAATTTACTTAAGCCTTTTAAAACTACTGGTGATATGAACACACTTTTAGAAATGTGGGACCTTGATGCGTATTCAAAGCAGGAAAGCATTTATTTTGTAGCATGCTATATAATGTGCAGATAAATGATACTTGTCTTCAGTAGCTAATTTACATCATGGACATAAACATGGAGATTTATCTATTCCTAACTGTCTCCCTATATTGTGTTTTAATCTTAATAAACCACATCTGAACTTAACAAATATATTCTAAAGTCCAATGTCAATGATGCAATCTACTGTAATTATTTCTCAGGGGCTAAAATACTTTAATATTCATGATAAATACAATATCTGGAGCTATTATTCAGAGTACAAGTCCAAGACAGGAAGAATAAATTAACTGTAACATTTTAAAACTTATTAATAAAAGAGTATATGTTAGAGGATGTTTGCAGATTGAAACCACCATATATGAACAAAACTATGTGAGAATAAAGTATTACAAATATACAATGCATGAGTTGAAATTATGTAATTGCTTTTTATGTACCTTAAGTGGTATCCAGTTTTCATGCCTGCCTAAAACTCAAAGCCAATATCTTAATGTTAACTTTATACACATTGCGCCAATGTAAAGCAGATACCTGCCACATTCTCCCATTGCAATCAGGGTGTGGTGGCTAGCATTTAAAAATCAGTTTTACAGTTTCTGCGCCATATAATAGGAGTGGTTGTATTTGTGTGTCGAATATTTTGAAGAAGACATTACAATGTACCATTCTCACTTTACTTATATTGCTAAATCAGCATTGCAGCTTCCCATTTTATGATTTGGGGAATATAATATAGGGAGGTATTTATGACTACTTTTTTATTTAAAAGCCACTGTTCATGCTTAGCTATGCGTCCTCCCCTTCGAAAACATATTGGTTCTATCAAGACTCCCTATTAAACTGGAGTGTTCTGTAAAAATAACATAATATGACGAGTTGGTTTTGTGATCCAGTATCCGATACAAGTACATCACCTGCAAACATGAGAAGTAGAAGCGAATCAGGGAAAAGTTGTATGCAGTATTTACCATGTTTTGATAGTAAGTATCATTCAAACAATCAAAAACGTTCAAAGAATAAAGAATGGATACCTCATGTCCATGCATGATCTGATTTTAAGCAAACCTAAATGTAGTCACTGAAATTATTTTTATGAAAAAAATATCTGAATGATACGCAAATATACGCAATAATACTGAAAGTGTAACCGTGAAACTTTAACAAATTCTTATGAATTATCCAATTACTGCATTTTATCTGTTTTTAATTTCTCTTGGTATGATACACTTTCCATGGATATTTTGAAGGTATTGAGCTACTGCAATTACTGAAGAGATGGCTGGATGTCAGAAAATATCTGAAAATGCTACTAAGTGTATTGGAATAACTTGGAATTTTTCTTTGTTTACATGTCATACAAACATAGTCTTTTAAGTAAAACATTCATTTTCACACTCAGTATCTTTTGTTTCATTTTATCTAGACAGTTGGTATTGGAGGCAAAGACCTGGAATTTGATTCTAAAATGTGTGGTGAATTCATTGATGCAATTTTGGCAGCTGGCTATGAAATATATGTGATGTAATTGGCATCTCAGTATACACCTTTGTGATTACAATATTTTCAAAAACATCCCCATTGATTCTAGATTAATCGGGAATGTGTCAGAAAAACTGATACCACTGATCATTAATACAGTCAGGCCGCGTTAGTCCGGACCCTGACAATCCGATTCCCGCGATATCCGAACGATAGCTAACTGTAACCAATCTTGTTTACTATGTAAACTCATCACCTGTTGATTCAGTAATCCGGTGCTTCACTCTCCGTATCCGAACATTAATCAGCGGTAACAGATTAGCTAATTACACATAGTTTTGCTTCATTAATCCGGCGGTACATCAAAAAGGTTGGGATAATCCCTTCACACCATGAGCCCCATTCAGTGGTAATTGTTAAGTGACACTTGCGAGTTGAAGATGTCGTTAGTTTGTGATTTTGATCAATTAGTAGGTCTCACTTTTGGTTAGTTGGAGTAATACCTGTCATGCTTACTTCCTGTATAAAACACTGATCGTGTCAAAATGAGATCAGCTGACGCTTGTCAGTCATAATGGAAAAGTCCCGCCCCTAGGCGTAAAAGATGTGAAATTACTGCCGCACAAAGAAAAAGAGAAAACCTTAAAACCAACTTTGATATTATGTGTAAACATTTTGGTCAAGAATTCGGACAGTCTATCGGCAAGAGCACAATTTCGGACATCGGATATGTTTTGTGATTGGTATGATCGTTTGACAGACAGATGCAATCACGTGGTCGACACGTGATCTCACTTCGTAACAATGCTGCTAGTCACAAGTATGCTAATGTCAAACTGACCAACGTGAAAGTTGATTTCTTGCCCCCAAACACCACATCGCACATTCAGCCAACTTGTATACGTTCGTATGTTTTTGTATTGCTATGTCAAAGGGAAGTAACCCTACTGTAGTTGTGTTCATAAAAGTTCGTTTCAGTAGTCCGTACGTTTCACTATCCGAACGTTTTTGATGAAAAACGGATGTGTTCGGATTAACGCGGCCTGACTGTATGCTATTTATGAAATTAATAATAAAGTAATAATTAATTACTCCCAGTAATTATCTGATTTTCATATTTCAAGCATACAGCAAATATCAAACTGTGAAATACAATTTCGTATTGTGTCAAAGAAGGCAACACTTACAGTGAATCATATTTTGAAAGGTTATTTTGAGCACTTCAACTTTGTCTTGAATAACAGTGAATGTATCAAGGAACTGGAAAATCCTGCAGAATTCAAAACTATAAATTATATTTGTTTTTGTATGATATATTTACAATCGCATTGGGCTTCAAAATGATTGTTGAAGAAGGACATAATGTATATGTCCCTTTGGTACAACCAGCCATCCAACCAACCAACCAACATGCTGTTCACAGGAGAATACTGGGCAATTGCTATAATTTGGTGGGTGAAAGACAAACGCCCATTCTCAAAATTGTGCACAATTACAAACTGAAACTTTAATTTTAGGTAACATAACATGCAGCTGTGTGTTGTGTAACAAAATGTCCTGTGTGCACACTTTGTATGTTGAAATTCCTGTTTCACATCTGATTCAGCCATTCATTTGGCACTACTTACAAGGCCGTCACAGGGCCCTTTGCTGTGACAACATTCAAAATACAGTTGAACGCTGTTGTCTCGATATTTACGGGACCAGGAAAAAATATTTACTTATCTGAATATCGGCATATCATCAAGTACCAACATGAATGAAATGAAAAGAAAAGAAAACAGTAGACTGCTTGTCTATTATCTATTGTCTAATCTATTTGTCCTCACAGAAGTTGCAAATACACATGGCAATCTTGTCATAGTGTCCATTTTGAAAAATACGAAAGTTTTATTTACTCCACAAACGAAGTGATGAAATCAGAAAGTTTTAACTGACCGACTAGATAACAGGTGAGGAGTTCATCAGTTTACTCAGCAATGAATTGCTTGTCACATGATTATTCAAGTCCCTGATTAGATTCTCACTATGGTTTGATTCAATACTTTAATTCGTTAGCAGGAGTGTTATGTTTAAATTGGGAGTACATCCTAATTAGATGAACAAACAAGTGACACCCAGAACTCAGCCTTAATGGGCAATCTTTTTGTTTCGAGGGGCGATAACTCTCCTTTTAAAATGATATAAGCGAGGGTCCAACTTCTCGCTTCTGGTCTGGTTTCCGAGTCAATGTGCGCAGCGACAACTTGCTACATGTGAAGACAGAACCCAGCTTACGCGTTGCCGTGTTCATATTAGCTGAAAGAAATATCGTTTACGACGAAAAGCCATTAACTGACACATGTATTGTTTTAATCTTAGTTTAGAAAGGCATCCGTTGTTTAATTTCCAAATGCAGTACAACTTGACACGATAGAAGATCACAGGAAAAATGCCATGTCACGGCATTTCCTGCGACAGAACATGAGACAGAGCAAGTCTCGGGTGTCGTAGCATCTGTGAAGTAATGAAATTTTTTTTTTATGTTGTCAGGACTCATGTTGTTCCCAATGGTAATTCTTTAACTATTGCCACATTAAAATCTTACAAAGAGTTCTTATACAACCGGCACCCGTGGCGAGCCACCTCCTCATGGTGGGTGCTGGGTAACGCCGAGAGCTCGCCAACATCCCCGTAGTGGACCCGGGGGGATATTTGGTCCACCAACCCGTTTGCCGTGGGTTGCGGCCCTGTGTCGGTGGAGGAGGGGATCCTGGTGGTTGAGGGCATGGGAGCAGGACCAGTGTTCCTAATGCCCAATACACCACTTTGGCCCTGACTTCACCTAGACGGGTGGTTGAATGGGCCTGGTTCAACCAATCGGCTGGTCATGCCAAGCCCTGTGCATAGATAATATGTAATTGCACAAAATTTGATTTTGAATTGTTAAAACTTTAGTCTTGGCACCCTTTGTTCAGAATATTATTTGACTTGAATTTTGTTTACATGAATTCTGCCTAGAGTCTTATGCCCAGAAGGCGGTGGCTCATGGGCCAATCTGGTGGAAGAATTAATCTTTTGGTTTTTCTGCTGGAGTATATCATCTGAGTATCCTTGGTGCTGCAGGTTGGAGACCCGCTTGTGTTTAGCATTGTCCTTTGTGATACTCCGTGGTGGGTGGGGAGCTCGGATGATGAAACATATATACTACCTATGGAATACCAAACCCCCCAAAAACGCAATAAACGTCAACTTGACAACGATGATGACGACCAACGACCTTCCAACTCAATCAACTATTGGCCACGATTTTTAGTTCTAGAAACTGTACACAAGACGCCGCTGAAACTTAACCCTTTCGCCATTTCCAAGGGTATACATGGCATTGCAGGTGAGGTGAAAAACGTTAGACGCTTGCGTTCAGGCTCTCTGCTGGTTGAATGCAACAGAAAACAGCAAGAAAAGAACCTCATGTCAACAGAAGTATTTGTTGGAATTCCCGTCTCTATCACTGCCCACAGGACTCTGAATACCAGTAAAGGCATAATCAGAGATAGAGATGGATTGTTTGCTGATATGTCAGAGTTAGATATTGCTTCTGAGATGAAAGATCAGGGAGTGATTTATGTTAAAAGATTCACGATCCGCAGAAACAATGAAACGGTCCAAACAAATACTTATCTGTTCTCCTTCTCATCGCCAAATCCTCCGAAGTCTGTTAAAGCAGGTTATTGTAGTCTTTCAGTTGACGTGTACATCCCAAATCCTTTGAGATGTTTTAGATGTCAAAGGTATGGGCACGGTGTTAACACTTGTACCAAGCCCATAACATGCACCCACTGTAGTGAGAATACTCATGTCACAGAAGACTGTAACAGTGACCATAAAAAGTGTACAAATTGTTCGGGAAATCATTCGTCTTTCGCCAAAGAGTGTCCAGTCTGGAAAAAACAAATGGAAATCAATAAGATTAAATTCACCCAGAACGTCAGCTTTTCTGACGCCAAAAAACTTGTGGAATCTGCAGCACATACTGAACCATTTGCATCAGTTTTAAGAACTCCTGAATATACCTCAAAAGTAACTACCTCGTCGATACATTGCCAGACAGATTTGACGTGGGTTAAAACAAATAATGCTCAGTTCGTTGCACCCGAACAGTCTACTCAAACCTTGACATCTTCTGTCAACACTCAGGTGGTATCTAAAGGCGGGTCACAGTCCTGTAGTCAGACTTCATCTGTATCTGGAGAAAAATCATTGTCTCAGTCAACTCACAAATCACGATCAAAAACAAGCTCTAAGAATATTGTTCAAAGTAAAACTGACTCAAGAACAGAATCTTCAAAAAAGAGTGGCAGACCCCAGAAGGGTTCAGAAAATCCTGTAAAATTATTTAATAAATACGGATCGCTTGAGGCCATGGAAGTGTCAGAAAACTTTCATCCCAGGGCACATGGCTTGTCGCCCTCGAAAAAGGTGAGGGGTAGATCCCCTATTAACCCACCAAAGAGATAGTGTATTCCAATAATATTGTACAGTGGAACTGCAGAGGATTGAGGACTAATTTACATGAATTACAGCTATTAGTCCAAGATTTTACACCTTCAGCGATATGTCTCCAAGAGACATATTTAAAACAAACAGATACATTTGACCTTCGTTATTTTAATGCATATCACTGTTTTTCACGTCCAGGTGATAGAGCCACCGGAGGATCATCCATTCTAGTCAGACAAAACGTTATTCAAAGCCCTGTTCCACTTATTACTAATATGCAGGCTGTTGCAGTGAGAATTACTTTACATGTAGCGTTTACGCTATGCTCTCTATATATTTCACCGTCTTCGGCGTTTGCTAAAACCGATCTTCAACCTCTATATGATCAGCTCCCGAAGCCCTGTATTATAATGGGAGATTTAAATGGGCACAACCCACTCTGGGGTAGTGTAAATACAAACACTAAAGGTAAACTGTTGGAGGAGTTTTGTTCTGACAATGATTTATGTATTTATAATGATGGTTCCAACACATATTTACACCCTGGGACAGGGACCTATTCTGCTCTCGACTTGTCACTCACAAATTCAGAACTACTAAATGAATTCGAATGGTTAGTCCACGATGACCTCTGTGGAAGTGACCATTTTCCTACTATATTAAAAGCTGTAACTCCATCTGATGTTCCTCCATCATCAAGACGAAATTTTAAAAAGGCTAACTGGGCTTTATATGAAACACTGTGTGCTGAAAAACTTAAACCTGAACGTTTTATTGACGTTCCTGATGCCATCAAATGTTTTTCTGATGAATTGAATTCCATAGCTGATGAGTGTATACCAAAATCATCTGTAGTTCCACATATTCGAAAACCATGGTTCAGCGATGAATGCAAACAAGCTAGGAAGGCAAGGAAAAAAGCAGAACATTATTTCCGTCGCCATCCTATGGTGCATAATTTAAATAAATTTAAAATTTTAAATGCTAAAGCACGGCGTACTTTTAAACAGAACAAATGCCAATCTTGGCAAAATTATGTATCCAAAATAAATTCTCGGACACCCATTTCCAAGGTATGGAACATGGTCCAAAAAATTAAAGGCAAAGTCTACTGTCCATCATCTTAAACATGGAGATCAGTTACTTACTGATAAATCAGATATCGCAGATAAACTGGGCGAAACCCTCGCTAAACACTCTTCCTCTTCTAATTATTTACCTAAATTTCAGCAATATCAAAAACAACAAGAAAAGAAAACTATTAATTTCAATTCTGATAATGGGGAAGATTATAATGAAACATTTTCTATTCATGAACTCCATACTGCTCTTGATCAAGCTCATGATACTGCTACAGGAGCTGATAACATACATTATCAACTCCTGAAGCACTTACCAGAATCCTGTTTAGAGACACTCTTATCAATATTTGATGATATTTGGACTTCCGGGAAATTTCCTTCTTCATGGCGTGATGCCATAGTAGTACCAATACCTAAACCTGGACGTGATCATACGGATCCGTCCAATTATCGACCTATTTCACTAACTAGCTGTGTTTGCAAGACCATGGAACGCATGATAAATAATCGACTTGTTTGGTACTTGGAAACAAATAATCTTATCACAGATATACAATGTGGTTTCCGTAAAAACAGAAGTACTGTCGATCACTTAGTGCGACTGGAATCATTTGTGAAAAACGCACTCATTAATAAACAACATGCTGTGTTTATCTTTTTTGATCTTGAGAAGGCATATGACACAACATGGAAATATGGCATACTGAGAGATTTACATGATTTCGGTTTGCGAGGTCGTTTGCCTGAATTCATTGCTAAATTTTTAAATAACAGGCAATTTCAAGTCCGTGTGGATTCTACCCTGTCTGATCATTATAATCAGGATCAGGGTGTTCCACAAGGCAGTATTTTGTCTGTCACTCTTTTTAGCGTCAAGATCAACAGTTTATCTAAAGTTTTAAACGATTTAATCGATGGATATTTATTTGTGGATGATTTTAATATTTCTTGCCGCGGTAAGAATATGCATACTATTGAACGGCAACTGCAGCTGTGTTTAAACAAAATTGATAAATGGTGTCTTGAAAACGGTTTTAAATTTTCTAAATCAAAAACCAATTGTATACACTTCTGTCGTAAATACAAACCCCATAAAGAACCAGAGTTATTTCTCAGTGGTACCCCCATCAAAGTCATCAAGGAGGCCAAGTTCTTGGGACTTATTTTCGACTCACATTTGACCTTTTTGCCACATATTAAATCCCTTAAAGCCAAATGCCTGAAGGCACTCGATTTATTAAAGGTTGTTTCAAATTCAAAATGGGGAGGGGATCAATCTACCCTTCTTCACTTATATAGATCACTGATCCGATCTAAACTTGATTACGGCTCCATCGTATATGGTGGCGCTTGTCAAAGCAACCTAAAACTACTTGATCCTGTTCACCACCAAGGCCTAAGACTTTGTCTTGGTTCTTTTAGAACCTCTCCTATCGACAGTCTACTACGTCGAAGCTGATGAGCCTTCTCTCAACTTACGTCGTATCAAACTATCTTTACAATACATTACAAAATTAGCTTCTAATGAGTCTAACCCCGCATTTAATTGTGTTTTTAATCCTCTCTATGAGGATTTGTACAACAAAAAGTCTTCCCTTGTTCCGCCTCTTGGGCTCAGAATTAAGCCATTTCTTGCTGCTTCCAGCATTGAGCTGAACCATATAGCTCCTTCCCGTCTTCTTTCTTCTCCTCCTTGGCAGTTGGTTAGGCCACATGTTGACCTAACATTAACATCACTTAAAAAATGAGAAACGAATGAATTACAGTATAAACAAGAATATAATCAACTGAAACATTATTACATTTATTTACAGATGGGTCCAAGGACGGTGGCGCAGTCGCTTGTGCCACTGTCACTGGATCCAGAACAATATCTTCTAGGTTACCAGATAATAGTTCTATTTTTACAGCTGAAGCTAACGCCATATTAACAGCTCTAAAATATATTCAAAGACACCCTAAACGTAAACAATATATAATCTATTCTGAATCTCTTTCTTGCCTTCAAGCTATTAAAAATTTATCATGTAAACATCCACTTTTAATTGAAATAATTGAATTGTATAATAACCTTGCTACTGGCCAGTACGACATCGTCTTCTGTTGGTTACCAAGCCACGTAGGCATTTCTGGTAACGCAATGGCTGATCTTGCTGCCAAGGCAGCACTCAACAAATCTGTGACACCACTTCTTATTCCTTACAGTGATTACAAAGCCACCATTAGATCTTATATCCATGGTCTGATGCAAAAGAAGTGGGACACCCAAGTAGGTATCAATAAATTACATGAAATAAAACCGTATATTGGTTACACCTACTTGGGTTGTCAGTCCAGATTTGAAGAGGTTATTTTAAGATGATGTCGTATTGGCCATACTAGATATACTCATTCATACCTTTTAAAAGGTGAGGATCCTCCATTTTGTATCCCTTGTGATGAGAGAGTTACAGTCAAGCATATCCTGCTTGACTGTGTTGAATTCTCCATCACAAGGGATAAGTATTTTACAGTTAAAACAATAAGGGATCTTTTTGCCAGCGTTAGGTCTCATTTAATTATTGATTTTTTAAAAGAAAATGATTTTTTGGTTGAATTTTGAAATTATGTTGTGTAAATAGATGTATTTTAATTATTGGAAGTTTGGATTAGTAACTTGAATTGTTGGTGGCTGTACCCTCAAAGGGGGTTGAAGTATTGTAAAATTATTGTCCTCCTGAGAGGGTACGTAAGTCCAAAAACATTCACAGTAAATTTAAACTTTCCACTGTTCTTAGTCGTAGTATATCTGTATTTTTAATTTTGGGCTAGATATGTCTAAATTGCTAACAGCTGAGGGGATGATGTAAATCCGACTAGGCTCCATGCAGGTAGCAAAGGCACTGTAAGTCCCCATGGTCCCTAGTATGGTGATCTACCTTCAGTTGCTGGTAACCTATAGCCTGATTTTATACTGTATTGTCCGAATAGTAATATTAGTTTTAAACTTTCCACACTAGTTTTAATCTCATTTGTGATATTCTAGTTGTTTTACTGTCCTTCGCTGACAGGTTTTTATACAATACATGTATTTCATTTCAGTATTAAATGTTCTCGTCACGATATGGCTGAGACATTGCTGATGTGACGTTAAATACTAACTCACTAACTCACTCACTCCTCCTTGAATAATATGTCCACCAGTCAGTATTGTGAGTCATGTTATATATGTGAATTTATTGATTCATTTCTTATAAAAAAATTAACACCACTTAAGGCTCTTAATATGACTAGTCATTTACAGAGATTTCTCTCAACGAACAACATATAATTCTGACCAACCAAACGGATGTGTATGATAGAAATATATTTCATGTGTTTCTTGTTTTGGTAACATTAAGTTGACAAAATATTTCCCATGACAGACAATTTACTATCTAACTTTAACTATCTAACTTTCTGATTTTCATTCAACAGTTCTTAAAGAAATTTCAGGCTAAGTCTGTTTGTTAGGGATTAACACAGAAAATGTGTTTATTATCAAATTTATGTTTTAGATGATATAAAATCAAATTTAACCCCACAATTATTATGTGAAGATATGTATATGCATTTATATATATTATTACATATTTAACAGTACAATGTACAATGACTGAATAAAGTCATACATGTGTAATGTAATATAAAAGTGCACACGCACCAGCATACAAAGAATCAGATGGAATTACAACATTGTACAGTTCAGATACAACATAAAGTGGGAACAGATATTGACTTTATTGACATATTTGTGATAGAATTTGAAAAATCAGTCTAATGCACCAAAACAAAAGATTGAGCTCTAAAAATAAAATATGAGCTTTTTCTTGACTATTTTAATAATCTGATCATTGTGAAGACAGGATGTATGTAGACACTACAGGAAAATGTAAACCATTTGATGCTGACAGCACTTAACAGAAGCATTTATTATGCTGGATATTGAAGTGTATTATCAATATGAATGCATGTATTGTTTAGTTGTGTAATGAAAATAGATTTTGGAAAGTGCCCTTGAATATGTACTTAACCTAATGGTAGGTTTGCTTCTTCTGTGTCTAAAATAGTATATTTAATAAATTGACATTTTAATATTATTTCCTTTATTAAAACATGTTAATTTATACCCTTAATTGATGATAATTAAAATGCAGTCATTGTAGAAATTTGCAATATCTTTATGTATTATTTGCCTATACAGTGAATTTATATTTCATGCATCACAAACCGTTATAGACATAAAAAAGTAGATTTTAGTTATTCCCATGTTTATCACATTGGAAAGTTGGCTACATGTAGGCGACGATTGACATAATTCGTCCGCTGCTGTTATTTTACAATTACTTGACCATTGATTCTCTCTTTCCTCTGTACCTGCTAAATATCTGTGTTGTCCAAAATCTTAATCCCACCATAAACGACCCGATGAAATTTACATGAAAAGACTTTCAGTGTTTCACATTTCGCGCACCGCATCGTTGTAAATTGCATGAATGCAGCCATGTCGACCGTAGTACTCAAATGATTTGAGTACATATACACTGAAAATATACTGCAGTTTTAAATGTGTGATACTGAGACATCTACTGCCAGACTTAAACAAAACGATTGCAAAACGTCAACAACACGACAAAACATGACCTGAAAACGATCAGCTGATTCCACCGCCTCGCTTTGAACTGCCATTTCTTGATTCATTCTTGCAATGTAAGCAGTCATGCCTATCCCAGGTGTATCATAGAATCATAGAATAAATATTTTAGGACATAACACTTGATATATCATCGTAAAAGGGAAAAGATATTCTGTCCATGCACTGGCCTGAACGTTACCGATGAAGGTGAAGGCTATACTGGTTAACTGTCTAAGTGTAATGTTAACATGTACGGCTCCCATGTGCATGCAACATGCACTGTCAGTTTAAGGTTGGACAGTCCGCGCACCTAGTGGATTAGTGAAGGGAAGATAAATTCAAAAAGATTGCCCATTAGCTTTCACCATTGCTACCTTTGATTCATGCCACAGCGTGTGTGTACACACGTGTTGACAGTTGTCACAGTTCATGTGGACACGTCTGAGAGAAGTAGGTGTATACCGACTTAATGTGCAAATAACATGTTAAAACTGTAAATTTGCTTGTCAGGACCATGAAATCATATCAAGATGTCTGAAATGTAGAAATATCTGCATCGAGTTTAAAGGTTTTAAATAATGATAAATAGAGAAGGATTTTGCCGGGGCTGAGAAATTAAATCGAGAGAGCTGAGATATCGACTCATCAAATTCAACACAACAATGTTCAACTGTGATGCTACAAAGCCTGAACACCAAATTTGTCAGCATGATGTAGGACATTGTTGAAAGCTGTTTAAATGTTTCTCTATTGACTTGATGGTGAGTTTGTCCAGTAATGAACATACGACAGAGGTAGAAGCAGTTGTTTAACTTCTGGAAGCAGTGACTGCAGAATGGTGTATATAGTGCCAAAACTATGGGTCATAGTATCAG
Organism: Haliotis asinina; assembly: GCF_037392515.1. NCBI lineage: Eukaryota > Metazoa > Mollusca > Gastropoda > Lepetellida > Haliotidae > Haliotis > Haliotis asinina. Next base: position 12,645,942 of record NC_090280.1, read on the forward strand.
AGATGGAGATGAAGCTTTGGTGATTGAAGTCTCTGTTGTTTATGAAGGTACAATAACTTGAAGTGTTACCATAGTGGCATTCCAGTATGCAGACTGGATCTGGTCAAGACACTGTCAGAGATACCTTGTACTAAAATCTATATTTGGGTCACCTTCATATAGGTCATATAGGTCACCTTATCAAGCTGCATCTGGGACAGTTGTGTCTCAATCTCTGTGTGAGTGTGAGCCAGTATTTATTGATGTAAGAGATATTTTTACATCAAGTTTACTTTACCCTTTACTTTTAAGCTTCATGCCCTCATTTCAATTTCTTACATGTTTATGAATGTACATATTTAACTTTATACAAACTATATACATTTTGGAACTTGTTTTTGTTGAACATTAGATTGTTTGATTTGTCTATTCATTGGGTAATAACTTCCAATTATGTTCCCTTCAGCCTTTATATGATATAATGTATATCATGTTACAATTACTGTATTTTATGTTTTGTATAAATACAGGATTTCTGAGTACAAACTAATGTTGTGTAGTTAACATGCAGAGTTAAAAATGAAGCTGTATAATCAGTCTTCTGAGAAATAAAAAAAATCGCTATACAACTGCAAGGGTGTTGTCTTTTTCCTTCAATAAACTTTTTGTGAGAAAACCATGAGAATAAGTCCAGAATAATATTGTGTGATAGTTCATGTTGATGTAATGGCTATTGCACAGCAACATGAATGTTTGCATTAAATTACACTACATAATCACATATTTTGTGCAGTAACACTAAGGCAACACTTGGTACGATAATAAAGAATCGTGATTCCATCTTCAATGGAATCCGTGTCTGTGTCCACTGACTTCAGTCCAGATCGAAAGAAGATGCACGCCGCCATCCATCAAGATGTTGAAGACGCACTTTTCAAGTGGTCCCAAGCTGTCAGAAGTGAGAACATTCCGTTGAGTGGCCCCATGCTCCAGGCAAAAGCTGAAGAACTTGGTGCAAAGTTAGGTCATCCAGATTTCTCATGTCACACGGCCTGGATTAACAAGGTATCATTGCTAAATTCATCAGTCACCCCTGACCGAGCTGATTCAGAATGTGACCATGATGAAACGAACAATGATGAACTGGATCAGGCCCCTCCTTCGTTTGCTGATGCCAATATGGTGCTTCAAACATTGAAGAACTTTCTGGTTTCTCAAAAGACAACTGACGTGTCTTTGTTTGATTCATGAGCGAATTTGAACAAGGCTTTGGCACGCATTCAGTCGGACAGATGGTGGACAAAGTAAGATAACTGACTTTGCAGTGAAACGTATCTAATTGTCGTATGAATGAATGAATACATGAATAAACTGAGTACATTATAGTTGTATCGTACTAGATATATTGTAGTGTGTTTTTATTGTTCTTTTGATGGCTTTTGTGAATAATGAACTGCAGATATAACAAACTAATTTCAGTGGTCCCTTGGTGTTCGTTATAAGGTATTTTACTGTACTTGTTTTGATACCTCCCAGACAACAGACCTTCGGTTTTGATATAGGACTGATCATTGGTCATTGCACTGAGCACAGTTGAGGCACGATAAACATCAGTCATCTTGCTGACGATTGTTGTGCATCCCAGGAAAGTTGTTATGTATTTTCCTTGGATGGAGTGATGTCATTCTACAGCAACCACCACAACTATTTACATAAGCAAACACTAGGGAAATATATATTGGCCTCAATAGTATTTTGTAATTCGTGAGTTTTGGAGGAATACCTTATCTGCGTTGCATATATTATCTCTGCTTGACCAGGCTTGATACTAATGTTATTTGTTTTGTTAATAATGAGAACATGGATCCTTCTTTTCAGCAAAATAATTCCAGTGTAAATTTTGTACTACATAATGTCTATTTTCTCAAGTCTTAAGTTTAATAAATGTTTTTAGACCCAGACACCCTGCAGTCACCCATGTGGCACAAAAGGAACTGCAATGATATTTAAAAAAATATTGTCTTAGGGACTGGTCATTTATTTATAGGGGTGGTGTGATAGTTGGACTATCACGTTTTACTTAGAAATGGTATTCCTGATTAAAACTATTTTGATATCAAGCAGTGCCTCAATTTTGCTTGATTCTTCTTCTTCATCTTCACTGGAATATTCTCTTTCAAGAAGGGAGCAATACGACTGTGCACAGGATCAGCTCCTAGAACGGAAGAAAGACGATCAATATATTCATGATACAGCAAAGTGTGAAGTATCATTACACTGGGATAAAAAAGAAATTAGCAGACATTTGCACAAGCAATTGAAATGCCGTGAAAAAAAAGCCACTTTTTCGAATGGCCCAACACAGTTTAATGCAAGCTGGAATCACACACTGGGAGGAATGTCACAGCATGGGACTGATGGCCACCAGAATCGAGATGCCAGATAAATGTGTCTTAAACTTCGGATACAGTCATGTCCCATTTATCCGAACCTCAGATATCCGGAAAACTCGCCTTCCAAACGAAAATTCCTTAAAAAGAATTCACAATGTTGTAAAATTACTCACATATCTGTAAATCCGGTTCCGTAACCGTAGGTCATTTTCACAGACAAAACACTGAATTATGTGCATTTTTGTCTCGTATATCCGGATGGCTGAGCACCTGTATGTTTACACACGCGATCACCGAGGCCTCGCGTGCCGAAACTAAGAAGTCTGCAGTCTTTGAAGCGTGAGAAGATTAATTACCTCTGAGTAGCAAGGTGACACTGAGTTAATTTTGAGGCTTGTGAGTTTGTTGGTCACTATAATTATTAATTATAGTTGGATATTATCCAATCAAATGAGGACCCACAAGTAGACATGGCCTTGTCAGAACTTCGCGATGTACTACAATCCTGTGCACAAGTTGCAACTGTGACTGTTACTGCCGATGATGTTGTGAATGTCGACAGTGACGAACTGACTGACAAAGTCCTCTCGCTTTTCTACACAGCCAGTACAAAAGGCTATGATTGATTTTTTCAAGCGAGCATAACTGCATGAACAGGTATGAGACACTGTATGCACTGATATTTGTGTATATGTACCGTAATCAATAAAGATTGTGTCTGATGCCTACTATGTTCGTTTCTTTGTACATTTCTTATATATATGGCCCGTGATGTAGATATCTGAAAATTCACTTATCCGGACAATTTCAATGAAAACGCAAGTGTTCAGATAAATGGGGCATGACTGTACCATAAAAATAAAATACCCATGCCTTTCTCCATCAACTCTGACTTTGCAGCCCTCTTCAAAAACACTGTTAATCCATTCTTCCTAGATCATGGAGGCCATCGGTCAACTGTCAACAGTAATGTGCAGCCACAACAACATGGAAAAAAACATCTCCTGAAATTCATTGACAGCATAGACAGTATAGTCAATGCCAACGACCTAGACCACTTCCACATCACCAATCGATACACTGAAGGAGAGACCCGGCTGAGATATGGTGTCTATGCCTATGAGTCAGTGGATGGCTGGTCCAGGTTTGACGAGATACGATTACTTCCCATTGACTACTTGCACATCAACTTGAACAACTAGGCCATCACCCTGGATGATTACCAGCATCCTTCGTCAAACTTTGGGATAAACTGGGCTGCAAGAATTTGGGATATTACCACAACCTGTACTTGAAAACCGACCTGTTCCTGCTCACCAACATGTTCCATATATTCAGAAAAAACATGCTTGAAACATTACAGCCAAGATCCTGCATGGTATTTGTCCTCCACCAATCTCTCATACTGTTTAAAAGATTTGAAACAATGAAATCATCCTTGAGACAGATTTTTGGTACTTGTTACGAGGGTGTATTTTCTGTAATTTGTATTATTATTATTAAGTTATAGTTATTAATGGGCTGCAGTGCTTAGAGTTTTGAGTGATGGATATTATGGGTTACATTTCATATTATCGGCAATAGTGTTTTAGTGGCACACCTTTAAGCAAGTGCCTTTAGAGTTGCCTCCCTTTGCTGTGTTTATACTGTTTGTAAAGAATCCCGATTGCAAAGCTTTGATACTTCACCAGAATGCCCCAGAATTAGTGACTGTGTATGTATAAGGCTGCATGGTATTAGAAACCTTTAGTGTGACTTATATCTTGCTCTTGTCTGCTCAATACATAACATTGAATATTTTATTTTGCTTAACTTGTTTTGCTCGTTCTGAGGTGATTTCCTATGCCTTTTGTCACAGCAAATTATTAACCCTAACATACTGAAACTATGGACTCCACAGAAATAAAGTGATAAGACGTCCCAGATTTTTCAACAAGCAACAGAAACCAGGGTCTGGGCAAAAGTTCTATAGCTAAAGAGGAACAAATACATGTAACAAATTTGGAAGGAGGACCAGATGTCCACACTGTTTAACTACATTCCACAGGGTTAGAAATTGTCCAGATAAAGGTAAAGAGAATGTGAACTTCACTGAATTGGAGGAAAATATGGCACTGATCACAAGGGATGATAGTGTCTTGATGGTGAAGCACAGGATTGTGCAGTTATTGACACTGCATGTGCAATATCAGTTTGTGGTAAGAAATGGTATGAACATTATGTTATCTCACCGTATGAAAGTAAGAAAACTGGTTCAAGGGAAAGAATCGACTAAGAGCTTCATGTTTGGAGGTAGACCGAGGCATCTATTGTCATGTAGAGCTGTGTTACCAACAGTGATTGGGACAACTGAGTGTCAGATTGAAGCAGAGATTGTGGATGCCAATATTGCTTGGCAAACCAAGCCCTTAAGAAAGCCAGAGCCATTATTGACATAGACAATGAAGCAGTCAGTTTAGAATCGATGTCAAGAGGACATTATTGTTGGTACACAGTGGAAATTAGACTAAAATACAGTGGAAGTTCATAATTCATAATGAATCATATTACTCATTCATAAGTTTTGACTTACCTTTCAAGCAACTAAACGTGAAATCCCCTTTTAATATAATGAAATGTAAAATATAGCTATAAGCAGTGAAATTTAAGCTTAAATTTGAAAAAAGGTCTCTAATTAGTAAATGCTAAATGCTAATGTGTAGCTCTCTCAAGTATGCCTGTTTCTATTTCTGTTCTAATCTATTCTATTCTAATTGAAAAAGAAACCTACTGAGAGAGCTACTCATCCATCCTGTCACTAGTGCCTAAAAATCAAAATCTAACACATGTTAGATGCACAGTTGAATGTTGCACATAATCTCGTGCAGCATGAAAAGATAATGGCATGGCCATGAAGTGGCGGTGTTTATGCTATCAAACCATGGTGTCCGAGAACATCGTTACAAACCCTTCAGAACAATTGTGTTGCAGGGGATACAGAACAGTCTCATTTGTTGGATGGAATTGTGTTTTATCTCTGACAAGGTGGGATGATGATTCATAAGAGTTCACAGGAGTAGAATGAGAAAAGTCAATTTAATGAAGTTGAAACTCTTGACATTAGAGAGGGAGAGGAAGAGGAAAGAAAAGATGCCAGAAAGATGTTGTTGATGCAGAAAACATTTTTCTTCTATTAATTTATAATTTCATACATTAAAGATAATTGTTGTCAAATGGATATACTTTTAATGTTGCAAAGTACAAAGTATTAAAATAGTGTGGTAATTTTCAATGTAAAATTTAGTTCAGATGAGGTTCAGAAAGTCTAGCTAGGCTATAACTCTTATTAGTTTTCCTAAAAGTATTATGATTGTAATAGAGATTACTTCCCTTGATTGTTAGTGTTGCTCCTCAAAGCACATGGCTTGTCACTGCCTCCCATGTTGTACCAAGATGTGGTAGTGGGCATGGACACAAATGTGAGTAGCATTGTTTGTTATTATAAGACATTTCAATGCATAATATGGAGATAATGTTTGAAGGGTTTGTTAATTGTACATTTTATTGATATATTTTGTAACTGTAAAGGTTGAAGTAATTTACTTAGAATTTTCATGAAGTGATGTTAGGAATCATTTACTTAGCAAGTAAGTATTTTTGCTTGTAGTTTTCTGAACTTCACCAAGCCAAAGGAAAGAAATGATGACTGTGACCATAGAATAAACTTTTGGTGCGAGTTGAGGATTTTTGTGTCTTGCATCCACAGATGTGATGAAAAGGAAGTTTGCTTTGATGATAAGAAACAGTCAAGCTGGGAAGAAATTGACCTCAGAGGTCTAGAGACAATGAAAGATGAGAGAGACAGAGTGACAAAACAACAAGTTTTAAATAAAACCAAACTGATTTTTAGTTTAGGAGATTTGATCAGCTGCAAGAATGATGAAACAAGGGAAGTCATGACAGCTGAAATTATCAGCAAGGCTGGGAAAGCCACAGGAAAGAATAGATTTTGGTTTAATGTTGAGTGTAATTATCCAAAAGAATATTTAGGAGATCAGCAATCTCTAGATCTTAGTTGAGACACAGACTTGAATGTGAATGATGAAATACAAGAAAAAAGATTGGATATTATATATTGGATTTATATGGAATGTATGATGCTTCAGTGGACTGGTATTTCCATGTGAGAGAAATGATGAAGGAGCTTAGTGCAGTTGTGTCAAAGGTTGACCCAGCAGTGTTCATATCGTGCAATGATGGAATTGAAGGTGTGCTTACATCACATGTTGATGACTTCATGGGGTGGAAACATTAACAGGTTCACAGAAATTAGAGGACAATTCTTGATGTTGGGAAGGAGGAGATTAAAGCTTTCAGGTATTTGGATGAAGATCAAGTCTTGCTACAACTGAGTGATTACAGTGACAAACTTGCTTTTATCAATAGAGCAACTGACAAGCAACAACCAGTTTCTGCTGAAAAAAGAAAGATTAAGAATTGTCAGTTAGGGCAGAGACCATATAATAGAGGGACGGCCCTCTCCAACAGTTCATCATTAAACATCAGCGCTACGGTCTGGCATGTAACTGATACACATCGACACCCTGCTGCTAACTTCCGGTTACCGGAACACATGCGCAGCAGATGCGCAGACATTCCCAAATGAACACTCTGGTAACCATGTAAACAATATTGCGTAATATCCGGACTGAGAGTTAATTCCTTAGCTGGATTTCACCGGCTGCGACTGACAGTCAAAGATTACATGAACAGCTCCAATAAACTGATTACAATAATCGTAATCTCTATCTTGTCTCTCAGAAGATGTCAACTTTTCAACTGTCGCACATGTCAACTGACAAAATCGCTGAAAATGTGTATCGTTCGCGAAATCCGTGCCGTTTTAGGCCAGTCACGTAACAGTACTGTTGTGAATATCCCCGATGTTCGCTGAACTTCATCACGTAACCTCTATATTTTGTTTTAAGTATCCGTTGCCGCTGGTTGGTGGTTCACTAAATGACGCTATTAGTCTCTGATTTTGATTTCATATTAATTTGCGTAACTTTATGAAGCTGATAGTCGAAACGAAACACGATTACACGTTATCCACTAACGTCATAGTAATGTTTGTTTGAATGCCAGTGTGGGGCTGACAGTGATAACGCTTTCAGAGCCGTACGGAGACAGAGGCACATTATAATATGTTTTTTTTGCAAAGGAAAGCTACTCAGAACTACAAAAACCACGAGGACCATTTTCACAAACGTCAATGTACAACATTACATACAGTAACCGTGTATAGTTGATTTTGTGACCATTTGACCGTTTCTTTCACGGTAGATGGAGAGGGAATGAAGCAATGACTTGAGAACTTGAACTTGTCATGATATAAAGATCGTGAGGCATCCCCCCAAACACACCACCCAATGAAATTAATTATTTTCATAGGGTTCATAACTTTAATTTTATCATGACACTTACCATGAAAACTTTGTCACATACCTTTCCGAAAATACCGGAATTGCAACTGACTGGGACTGTGCAGGTGTGATTGTGATGTTATGTTATATGTTTTATAAAAGAACAATAAATGTATATGTATTGCTAAATACAACTATTTAGATAATATTCTTTCAAGCTTTCATTAAAAACAAATATGAATGTCAACTGTTTGAAATTGAGACTAACACTAAAGAATACACTAATTTTTTAAAATATTGAAACATGATATTGTAAATGAAAAATATCAAATCTGTACACAACTTCGTCCACGGATATCTTTAAGAGAATATCAATCAAACCACAGTTTCAAACCTGATGAAAAACACAGTTCAAAGGTCTTGCGTCTTGTAAGTGATGTTCAAATGATGGATGCCTGAAAGATAGTGTATTTGCAACCCTATGATGGATGCATCATAGCCAGGTTCAATACTTGGTCATGATCTGATTCAAACTGTAAAAGCCCTTAGTAGAGATTCCCATGTCACAAACAATTTTATAGTTGAAGACAAAACCAAGTTATCTGGACAGTCAATTTCTTTATTTCATAGTTATTGTGACAATACAGTTACACTGTATGGTTTTGCCATTGAAGCTCTTTATCAAGCTCTCGAGAGGTACTTTGGATCATATATGATCAGATGTGCATACAGGAAGATTTTATTTAGAGTATGCACACCTGTATAGAAAAAGTCAGCAGCCATCACAGACTTATTCACATCTTCACCCAGTTTTTGCTAAACCGCAGAATTAATGGCAGAACAGCCATCATAATCTGTCTGTTCCTGCTGGCATGGGGTGTCTGTGCGTTCATCAGTGAGGTCAATGAAGAATGACTTCCACTGTTTGTCACACAGTACATCTATTGAACTGAAAAAAGGAGAGGAACAATTTTGATATTAAAGAAATAATAACATGAATTCAGTGCTCTAAATACTTGTTGAAATTATATGATAGCTGGTTGTCAATGCTCTTTCAAACAAAATCTGTTTACTTACTCTCAAGATGGGAATATTGCACTTAATTAACACTGTATCTTTCCTTACATAAGAAAAGAAGCAAAATTAATTCTTGACTATGCAAACGTTTTGATATTTCAAACTTTTTTTCTGCAGATATACACCTATAGAATAAATAAATACCAATAATTACAAATTATCAACTTTTTATCAACAATTTTTCATCCAATGAAATGATTTCTTCGGTGTGCACCCTTAGTTAACAGAGACACCATTTTGAATATTACTTCCATTATTACTTACCTGCAATCAAGAACTGTTCATTGAACTTTCTTTTTCCTGGGCATCTACAAGACAAAATAATAAGTTTATGCTATGATTGGTGTAATGATATAAGTATAAAGTTGAATAAGGTACTTTAAATCATAATTAAACTTCATTAAGAAGAAAAATGATCAAAACAGAAAAATGTATTATTTCATGAAAAATAAGGATATTTGCTACAAGCATAATCATCACAATGTACAATTATTTACAACCCATAAGTGCATGAGACTTTTGAAGAATGGATTAAACATATATTCGGGTCATATTAACAAACAAAATTAATGTTGTGTCGTCTGCTACATGGTATCTGAAATGTGCAGTACATGATGCAAATGGGGGTTTACGTAAAAAATCATAAAAAATAAACTACCGATCATAGCCATATAAATTTAGTACCAAGCAAAAGAGGAATTCGCCATGGGAGTAGTGCACTTTACCGGGCGCGCTTTTTCAGATTTTTTTCGCTGTGCTGGCGGGGCTCGAACGCTCTCAGCAGGGGTCGTGGGATTCCAACTGGCTAATTAGACTAATTAGCGCACACGCTACCTCGGGACCACCGAAGCGATCACAGGTAGTTAGTGCTCGTTTAACGGGTCATTACCCCACCAGCTCTGCGCATGCGCAGTGAATGAAAACAAACTATTATGATTTGTTTTCATTTACTGCGCATGCGCAGAGCTAGGCCCCGCCTACCCATTCATCAAAGCGAGAAGCCACACCTAGGCATTGTTTTCAAGGTGTTGTGCAGCCAATGATATGATATATTCGATTCGTGGATGGATATATGGATATAATCGCATCTAAGGTAAGCCAACCCTAACCTTTACTCACTAACCCTAAGGATCTAGAAGAGGGGGTCACTAACCCTAAGGATACATCAGCGCGTTAAAGTGAGACAGTTCAGTAGCTCTACAGCGCGCTATCACTATAGCGCGCTCATTAGCGAGCGCTGAGCAGTCCCGGGTCGCGCGCCCGGTAAACTGCACTCTAGCCTTCGCCATAAATGTTCACATACTTATTTTAAAAATGCTAGTAGTAAGCTGTTATTGTGAAAGCGTGCGGAAATCAAGTGTTGTGGAGTAAATTTTTCAGAAAACATTCACATTTCGTCGTATTGCAGGAGTCAAAATAAGGAATTACACGTCCTCCACAGATTTATAAATACCACTAAACCAAACTTTATCTAATCTGCTTTTATTACACCCCGGTAACTAAGGATTGGTATTGAAAATATGTAGCTGTTCTTGAAAATCAAAATCGGGACTTTCGCCGATTTTTCACCGCCGCCATTGTCCTCACAGAGCAACGATCACACATGACAGCATTCATCAAATACAAAGACTTGTATACGCTTTAGCACCACTAAAAACCTCAGATGCACTCTTACAAATATATGTATGTACATGAGAATAAATGAGAAAAACTAAATCTTACCTTTGTTATGAAAATACGCAAAATCTATGACTGAGGTGAACACACGTTCCTTGAAGCTTCCGGATAGGCTGCGCAGTACAAGCCGTAGCGCGGATGGTTTTGCGCATTGGCTTGAGGGCCGTCCCTCTATTATATGGTCTCTGGTTAGGGCAAATACTCTGGTTGGCTCATCATACTCTTCCAGATATTTTGTTTGAAACACGTCATTTATCAAGTTGTATAAATTCTGCAGTTGTGGCCAATCACCTTGAAGTGAACAAGGTCATAAAAAAGATTAAAAAGTGAGAGTGTTGGTTTGAGACATACAGTATGGTTCAAAATTATTGAGAATAGCTAAAGCATTTCATATTATTAAACGAGAACAAATCAGATAAAATTGAATGTATTGTGAAAGTGAACTGACCTTTTCATGTTGTTTAGGTAACAATTTAATATTTTATCAAGTCTCCTTGAGCTTCACGGCACAGTCTAAGATGGGTAGGCATACTTCCTATCAGAGAGGTTAGTGTTTCGTGAGTTATGCTGTCACAGTATCGGACCACTTCTCTCTTCATGTCTTCAATTTCTGTCAACCCCTTTTGATTCACACATTCCTTCATCATCCCCCAAATGTTCTCAATGGGATTAAGTCAGGACTATATGCAGGAAATGGTAATGCAGTCACATTTTTCTCCTGAAACCACTGCTTGGCATGTTTTGCGAAGTGTTTAGGATCATTATCTTGCTGCAAAATCCAGTCATTTCCATAAAACACATGTGCACTTGGAAGGAGAAAATTATCTAATATGTCAGTGTAGCGTTGACTTGTCAGATTTCCCTCAAACACACACAGCGGGGTCGTTCCTAATAAGGATATCCCTCCCCATACATGAAACTTTGGGCTGTATTTAGGTCGTTGATACAACGGTGCTGATGCAGACTTTGTCCATATTTTCACATTATTGGGATATACCCATATTGAGCTTTCATCAGTAAAAATCACATTTTCCCAGTCAAAGTTTTCATGTGCCAAACACCACTCAACACGCCTGTCTTTATGTTCTTGTTTCATGAGAGGAGAAGGAATTCCAGTCTTTTTCTCCCATCCAAGATCAATCAAATTTCTTCTAACTGTAGATTTTGATACAACTGTTGATCCCCTTTCTATTATTTCATACCTGATGTTGGAGATGCTTGCCCTTTGCTTTTTAGACGCTAAAATTCCCAGCCGGACGCGATCTGAGAAGTCCAATTTTCTGGGTCTCCCTGCTCCTTTCTGGTGCCCCAAATCCTTTCCCTCTTTAAAATTCTTCCTAATCCTATACACAGTAGAAAGAGGAGTTCCTGTTCTCTCTGCCAATGTATTTACATCATCAATTCCTTGATTACACAACTCAAAAATCAACCTTCTTTTATCTTCAGCAGACATTGTTGACAGTGCTGAGGAAAATGACGTCTACTACAAATTCAGGGGAGGTAACTCTAATTGTACTATACTCAGTAGGCCAAGATGAGTTACCTCCCTTATACCATTACTTAGTTTTAAGTACCAGTGAATCAGTTGAGGTGTTAGGATAGCTCAAAGTAAGAAGAAAAATTCTCAATAATTATGAACCAGACTATAGGAAGCTGGAGTGAAATCTGAAACTGCTAACTCTGAGTCAACTCTACAAAATGGAGGGAGTCAGGGATCATTTTGATGAATAAAGACAGACAAATGTTAGCAGATGAATGTCAACATTAGCAGCAGCAGTATGTATGAACTTGTGAGCAATAAAAGATATTGTCAATTCTATATTTGACTGTAAGTCAGTGTGGGAAGCTGTTCATTCCAATACATGTGTGACTGAGAAGAGATTAAGAGTGGAAATAGCTGGCATCAAGGAACTTCATGATGGGGGATGGTTTAGATTAAATGGATAAATCTATCTGAACAGTTTGCTGACTGTATGTCAAAGGAGGAGCTTCACCAGTCCGGCTTTTGCAACATTGCTATGTCAACAAATGACATAGAGGCTGTGAAGAAACTGTGACACTGTTTTCTAAACAGTATGTGAAATTTTAAGACTACAGTGATGTGATATAGTGACTGTAAAATAACAGTTTACATAAATCATAGAAGAGACTGTTGTCATGGTAAGAGACAGTTGCAATGAGAACTGTGACTGTGGATGTCTGTTCCAAGACAGTCTTACTGAATGCTTTGTCTTGCAGTGGAGTTCTGATTACCTCAGGCTAGGATATGTCTAGAACATCTGTGAAATTGTGTAGTTTTAACTTATACCTTTTTCAGTAGTATGTCTGAGATGAGGTTTACTTCTTTCGACTACTAATACATGGTAAAGTAATATTCTATTTTATATTTTCCTACTATCTGAATGGTAATGTATTGGTTGTACCCGTTATAATTAATAATGAATTTTGGTATGAATTATTATTTCATGATACTAATACCCGTGATTCAGGTGAATATGAGATAGAGTTAGCAGAAAACATGCCACTGATCCAATAAGCTCCAATAAGGATTCGTCAGAGATGAGGTGATGATTGTACTTCACGACACGGTGAGTTTTGTATCCCACCTGGCAGAGTTATCAAGAACAGGGAACTCGTTTTGTGTGAGAGCAGTTGCGATCCCACAAAGGAGGAAGCTTGCACACTGCATCTATTAGCAGCCTCTTTCTCCCTCATTGGGGTTGTGACAGCAGCGGGCATTTTGCCAAAATGTTTCAGTGTGTAGCTATCTGTTTAGCTTAAGACTATTATTAGCAAGTGTGGCAATACATTTAATATTTAGCCCTTAGCCATAAAGAGTGAATGATTTCTAAACTATTTGACGATATTTGTGAAATTTTGCACATACATCGAATGATGATCTATCATCATTCCAACAATATATTTTTACTCCCACAGGGGTATTTGATTGTAGAAATATCACTTGTAAGGCACATGGTCTTGTTCCCCTGTTGTGAATACATTTTTACAATAACAGAGTCAGTTTAACTATCTGGTGCTCTCTGGCATCCCTGTCTTCTGAATCTGGTATATCACCCTGCTTTAGAAGTTTCTGAAAGTCAAATTGGGCAGAGAATGCAAGCACGCTCTGTAATCATGTTTTTGACTATGACAGATGAGTCATTTACGTTGTGAAACCTTTACACAAAAAACTTTCATTTCTGTACTTCTCATGTACTTGACATTCAAATCTCTATTGATTTTCTTACTTTCTCGCCTATATGAAAGTACATTTTTCATTTTGTCACTTTCAGAGATAAATGCACCTCACTATGGAACAAAACTGCATCAAACTGATTGTTGGTGTTTTGGGAATCATTGGTAAGTGACATGTTTATTTTGTTATCATTTCTTAGTAAACATTGTACACAGGGCCACCAAATGTGGTATACATGTGTTTTCAGGACAAATGTCATTGTGGACGTAAAGAAACCAGATAGGAACAGTGGAGGGGGATGTTGATGATTATGTCTTTTGGTTTTTGTTAGATCATAGGGAATTTTTGTTAAAGTCCAAGAGGTAGGCTAATACAGTGGTTAGTAGCTGTGTAATTTTGTTTGATGAATATCATGTATGATCAGTTGCTATGAAAAAATATGTAATAAGAATAAATTTTCATTAGCTCCCATGACAAACCTTAGGCCTACTTACATCAATTATCCAGATATTTGAAAAAACTGAGGCATAGAGGAGTTTATGTCTGTGTATTGTTTCCAAGCAAACTAAGTTCCTAAAACCTTTTTCTACAGATGTACAGTCCCAGTTGGCCAGTCCTGTGTTAGTGAGGGAGTCTGAGACAGCCAGCTTCAGGTGGCGACTACCTGCTGCATCAGGGAGTTTCACTGCTGTGTATGTCATCAGTCCAGCTGGAGCTGCGGTACTGCAGGCCAACATAGCCAATTACCACCAGGTAGTGGGGAACTACACAACTCGTGTCACGTACACCGGGAACCTAACTGCTGACCCCAAGGTCATGGCCTTTGACCTCCGCAGTGTTGTCAGGTCTGATGCTGGGAACTACACCTGTGGGAAGAATGGAATAACTGACATCATACCTCAGTGTGGACAGAAGCTGGTTGTTCTAGGTAAGTGTTATATCCGTACTAAGAAAAACAAATTAGATCATGTACTATTTACATAACAAAAGATGTTCTTTGTAGGTAAGCATTTTTTGTAGAAATATTTGCAACAGCATCATTCAAATTGTTACCTGAGGGTGTTACTCCCTAGGTAATCTGTCTTCCCATAAGCCATTCGCTTAGTATACAGAGAGAATGTCTCAAGTCAACAGTGGGGCCCAGAATTGTGCACTACTCAATGGACAACTAACAAAATAGAACTCTTGACCGTTTTGGCTACTCCCCCCACTAAACAATGTCCTACTTCATACAAAAATGACTCATATAATATCTTAATAATTAGTTTCCTTCATTAGTCCCTTTCCATAACTTGTTTTGGTACCATCAAATTCTTCCAGTATAAAAGAACTTCATTATATAGATTTAAGCCTTCCATCAATCAACCATTGACATATCTAACTTTTACTTCAGACTGGTATGTGCAAGAAAATACATAATCAAACCATTTCAGATTTTATGCTTGTCTCTCTGTTGACAAACTGACCATTTATACGGTGAATGTGCACCCACCTAATTGTGATCACCTGATAGTTATGTGTAATCACAAGATTTGAGCAAACATGACAATTCTTTGGGGTATTCCAGGTCATCTACTTAAGTATGTAGCCTTTGTCAGTAATACTATTGACAACCATGCTGGGAAAAGTCCATTCAAACCTCCCAGTGTGAAAAGGTTGACTCATAGCCCAGCCATATAGATAATATCTCGATGCTAGTAGGGTGTATGATTTGCTGGTTTATTCGAGTCATAGCCTACCACATATTTATAGTTGGCTTTTGTGTTTCGTTTAGCAGCCATTGAAATTCCACCTCAAAGAGCTTTCTTGATAAACAGGTGCATATTGTAATCCGTGAACACTTTCAACAGTACATTGATCATTTTTAACAAGGCATCCCATGAAAGACTTGCGCTTGAGAAATACCAAGTTGGGTCTAAGCCATTCTGTTTCAAACATGTTTTTCTGAAAATCTGAAATACATCGGCCACCAACAGTATGTCAGTTTTCAAGTAGATATCTTGAAAATTCTGTCCCACACGTTGCAGGCATGCTCCTAATCATCTTATGATATGTTCTACTTGGCTAAGCTACTATAAAATGATTCGATGGGAGGTAATTTCGTTTCTGTGAATCTGGTCCAATCATCCATGTATTCATGGAGGGTTCATGCCCTTATTTAACAATAGTTGAGTTGATGTGGTGAGTTAACTTGTTAAATAGCCTGCATGTTGAGGTGGGCAGTGTAACACGAAACTTATGAAATGCCACAGCAACTTGTGTCATTTTGGGATTGACTCTAAGCTTCAAGTGACATGTATTGTGAGCGCTGCCTTGGTATTGACCCATGACATGACATTGATCTCTCATGTGGCAGTGAGTGCTGTTGTGAGCTTGCCAGTCATTTTGAGTTGTGCACATTGGGATGATGGGTTATGCTTTTCAACAAGCCGATCTGACTGCTAGGATGAAATGCATAAGGCTATAGCTGAGGCATTTGAGCACCGATTTTGCATTCCACTCAACTTCGAACTCCTAGAGGGTCACATGCCATTTCACCAAGCTACCCTGGACAATAGGCTGGAATATGAACTCTGCCACTCTCACAGCAGTTATACAATCGACAATATTTCAGTGGAGTTTGACGAAGTAATGAATTCAGAAATTTGTAGACAAATTCACAACCACTCATCGGAAGATTAGTCTGAATGTATCCGCATGATTGATTAAGGGTGCTTTGATTATTCCAGTGGAAGAATTTTCATTGTTTCAAAGAGTAAACAAAAAATATTGGAACCCCAAGATTATCAAGGTGGAAGCGACCATTGAGGATGTGCCCAATCATTTTTTTAGCCATGGCATTAGCGCCCATCAACTATTGGAGGAGATAAAAAAAATTACAGGCAATCAAACACCGACCGGAAATCAATGTGACCGTCAAGGATCTCAGTCTCCCCATTACCTAACAGCCAAATACGCGTTGTTGGACATTGAGAAAGACCAGATGACTGCTCAGCAAAATCAAGCTTATGCATTTAATCTGCTAACCTTTATATATAAAAACCATAACAGTTTTTGAAATTCTAGTTCTGCTTTACCTGACATTCATATCATTCTGTTTGGGTTATGCCAGATTTTTAGTATCCTGAAACTGATAGATATATTATGCAGTTGGACAACATGCTTCAACAGATGATATCAGATGAGGAGGGAGGTGTGTCTCCATATGTCGTGGATAAACAAGAAGATTCATGGCCCTTACTGTGGATGGGAAGGAGAAGCAATACTTGGGTGAAAATATATAAAATGTACACAAGATTCAGATCCTGATTTTCTACTGAAATGACGAAAACCATAGTGATCGCTATAACGCAATTGTACACTGTTATAGATTCGTCTCTGTTTCCCGTTTCATCGGAATGTCGACTTCATTTGTGTGAAGATCTCAATGTGGATCTGTTTATTGGTCATGAGTTGAACACCCTCAGTTGCGAGGTTATCAATACAGTATGTTCTTAGCTCCTGTCAAGTAAAGTATTGTCAGTTTAAACATAAATATCCAACTAATGATATACAAGATGGGAAACGATGGAGTCAACCTCACCACCAAAGGAAAAGGCCCCCAAAGTGATTGATATTGAAATGAAGGAACCCAAGAATTTAAAAATATTAGCCGCCAGTAAAAATGTTCACAGACATATGCATTGACAACGCACAGGATATGCTGCTAGTGAATGTGCATAGGCTGCCAAGGCATGGTGCATACCCAACATGGCCATCCTCTGGGCCGGGACCCATGATTGTGAAGTTTGTCAGAATGACGGACAGACAAAACATATTCAGTGCAAGTCTCAAGAAATTCATGGTGCTAAAAATCAGAAGAAATCTGTTCGAACTGATCTCCCGGTAAAACTTAAAAATTTAGGAGCAAACATGTCTCAAAAGGAAAAAATCTGTGTGCAAGTCACAAGGTCCAAACCCGTATTCGTGAGAGAGGTATTGAAGTTGTGTTACAGTACCGACATGACAAGGACTCTCTGTGGGAAGATATCAAGTTGGAGGAACCATTCCCCCTTTAACATGCTACCCTCTGCAGTTCTTTAAAGACTAGAACTGTGCTGGTTTCCCCATGCAACTGCAGTCACAAGCAATCTGTGTGGCAAATACTAGAATTGACTTGCTAATGCCATAGAAACATTCCATGCTCGAATTATTCACTCATGTTACAAATAGTAGTTAAATGACCAGAGCATTTTTTCTTGAAATCAGCTGTTTGGGAGGATTTGCCCCTTCTGTTTATGCAAGCAATGTACAGAGCTAAGATGACTTGCAGCAGAACGCTGCGCGGTATTGAGTTTCCCCGTGTTGTTTACATCTGAATCTCATTTTGACTTGCACTCCTTGCCTTAGACTTGGCATTTAATATTAATCCATTTAAATGAGAATACCAAAGGCAGTTTTACTTGGACAAGAGCACCAACAGGATGTAATTACTCTTTTTTCTATTTTTCAGCTATGTGTGGTGCACGAAAAGTATGTGTATGTGTTGCTAGAAGCTTTTGATTTTCTCTACTTGAGTTTAGATAATCGCTAATAACTTACATTCTTGATCCTTAAACTGTCGAGGGCTTGGGGATTTAAAGAAGAGGAGGGACATATTTAACTTCCTACATTAAAAAAATGTTCCTTATGCTTTTTGCAAAGGTACACACTTAACTTTTGAGGAGAAAAAATAAATAAGATCTATGTGGAGCTCTGACATTAGTCTTAACTGTTATTCTAGGCAATCAAGAGGTGTAGCTCTACTATTGAATAGTAACAAAGTATTCAAGATTCATAATGTATAAGATGATTGGCAATTTTTTACTGATTGACATAACATCTGTTGGAACTGTTAGTGGCCCAAACAGTGATACACCTACAAAATGATATTGACAAAATTCAAGGGATAGGGAAATGTCTGTAATGCATTAGGTGGAGACTTTAATCTGGTGCTTGATCCTGATAAAGATACTAACAATTACCAAAATATACACAACCCCAATGTCAGAGAACAACTACTAGAATTCATAGGAGAACTAAACCTGATCAACGTTTGGTTAGAAAAAGGGGCATGAAAATGAAAATGAAAATTAGGGGCAAATCTATAGCATACTCTTCATTTACAAAAAAGCGTATGACTAGGAAAGGAAATCATTTAACTGCAGAAATTGAACAATTATGATGAAAATACTGCTACTGATTTAGAAACTAAGAAAAATGAATTACAACAATTACAATAGAAACTATATTAGCAAAAATATGAAAGAAATCAAAACAAGAGATGGGACTGTACTAAATGATACCAAAATCTGTATTCTTCCAAAGATCATCTTATCAAGGATATTAATCTTGATGAACTACTCACAGAACATGCACATAACATGACGCTCCTATATGTAAGCAAACTGACTCTGATCTTATTGAAGGTCTTTTTCCGAAGAATGAGTTGTTAATAATTCTTAAAAGATATAAGTATAATAAAAGTCCAGGTTAGATGGTTTTTCCAGTGAATTTTTAAAAATGCTTTAGATTTATCTGGGCGACTTCGATCAATTAACCATAGTTATGAAACTGGAAATTTGTCAATCACCTAGAAACAAGGCATTATCACTTGTATTCCCAAAAATAAAAAACCTACGCAATTCATTAAAAATTGGCATCCTATTACCCTATTAAATTCTCTATATAAGCTACTATCCTCAGTGATAGCAGATAGATTTAAAAAAAGTATTGCCTCACATCATTAGTTAAGACCAAACTGGTTTCATGTCTGGAAGATACATTGGTGATAACGTATGCTTGATATGGGCTACTTTTATATGCAGAATCTAACCAAATTCCAAGTATGCTTCTTTTAGTTGCTTCAATAAAGCTTTCGACTCTGTCTCTTGGTCTTTAATTTCCAAAACTTTGATTTTTTTTCAGATTTGATGAAAGCGTCTGTAAATGGATTTCTATACTCTATAAAGATATCAAGTAGAGCCTAATCACAAATGGAAGTATGTCACCCTGGATACCAGTCGGTCATTCCATTTCCCCGTATATTTTTCTCCTGTGTGCTGAAATTCTTGCCATCCTTGTCAGTAAAAATAAAGATATTCAAGGTTTAACTATCGATGATAGACAGGAGAAGAGATGAGTGGTGACCTAGTGCTAGCATCTAAGCCCCTCCTCGTCCACTCCGGTCTCTATCTCTTCACCTGTTAGCTTCCTCTACCGGCTTGGATCAGGTAGTCCACAGGTGTAACCCAGCAGCATCAACCATTAGCTTTGGTGGTGCTATTGAAGTGGAAACCCACACCAAACCCAGCTCCAAAAGACAAAAACTCACTTTCGACCTGGTGATCTCCACCGGTAAATCGCCCACCGAGACCAAAGCGGTACAGTTACTGGTACATATCATGCCCATGTATCAGACACTATGCAATGCTCACTCGAAACCTGTGCACAAGCCAGCCACCTTCCCGGAGACACTTGCCCAAGCCGTCAAAAACTGTTCACTCAGCCTAATGAACATACATTTACAGCTGCTACAAGCGACAGCTGCTACAACGACAGCAAGCGTCCACTGACGATCGCATCAAGCAGCTCGAAGACTTCCCATCGATATTGTAAATGGATGAAACTCATCACCAGACCATCAACACTGCCATCTCTGCCATTATCTCCAGGGAGGAAACGAGCACTCACGCCCGCCTCAACACCCGCCTCACGGAACTTGAAAAGAGCTGTGACAACCAGGACCCATTTGCCTTGCAAAACTTTATCCAAGGCGCATCACGTAGCCAATCGCGGTCATGCTCCAGAAGCAAAACTCCCGCCGTTGCCAAAACAAGAACCACCCACCCCAATCATGGCAACCACCCCATCACCGACCCATCGACAAAGGACACCGCAATCCCTAGAGGCTCAAATCCAGCTCGGACGTCCTTTTAGCCCTTGCCATCTTACAGAGGAACCTTGATCTGAATAATTCTTCAGACCTTGCCTGTGATATTGCTTTCATTAACATTAACAATAATACCAATAAAAATTTGGAAAATTATCAGAATTTTGATTTTAATCTATCGGATTACCAACTAAGTGATCAACAAATTAGTATTCTCAACAAGGGCTTAACCTTCAGCCCCACACCAGCTAGATGTGATAAAAGTCAGTCCTATTCGGACTTAAAGGTACTCATCAGACGCATGAAAATTGCACACTATTTTCATGACATTCCTTCACACGATAGATCAGAACTTGACATTAAATTTGGTCCCAAAAGCAAATGGAAACCGCCCTACAGTTACGACCCCAGCCCTGAGTCTTTCTTCAAGGCAGTCACGAGTGATTTCCTAGTGAAACACCAGATTCCACCGATGGAATGTTACCAAACTTGAACTCTCTGCACAACAGCTTAAAAACAACAACGACATAGTTATTGAAAAAGCTGATAAGGGCTCAGCTGTAGTCCTTCAAAATACTGGTGACTACATTACCAAAGCACTCAGACAACTGTCTGATGAACGCTTCTACACCAAACTACAAGAAGATCCCACACAGTCCTTCTGTAATGAAGTGTCTAAAGAACTAACTAATATCTTCCTTAAAGAAGAAATTAGCCAAAAATGCCTTACAGGTCTCCTACCTAAGGACGCCCCTTCATCAGTGGCAACAACACGGTCACCGAGAAAATCAGCAGCTTCGTAGACGAACCAATTAAACAGTTCGTCACCAAATACCCTAGCTACACTTTATTCAAAGGCTGGAGTCCTACACAGTTGATAACAATAAGGACTCCCTCCTAGTTACAATGGATGTCACATCACTCTACACCAATATCCTCAACGGGGAAGGTCTCAGATCAGTTGCGAAAGCAATCAGGAGACATCAACCTGACTGGTTAATACAACCAACCTGGTGAGTCTGCTCAATCTCCTCAAACTAGTTCTACTCAGGAACAATTTCATATTCAACGGCACTCATTACCTGCAAGTAGGTGGTACCGCAATAGGGACCAAACTAGCCCCGTCTAATGCTAACATCTATATGGGTGAACTAGAAGAAACACTTCTAGCTAACTATCCAGACAAACTGGACTTGTACGTCAAATTCATCTGGACACTGGGCACTGACAGACTCGAGAAATTTCTCGACTACCTCAATTCTGTGCACCCTTCCATTAAATTCACTGCTGAATTTTCACGCCAAAAGGTCACTTTTCTAGACACCTGGGCCTCAAATGAGAACAAACTCCGAACCTTGGAGTTCTCTCTTTATTGCAAACCCACAGACACTCACTCTTATTCGCTGTACACCTCATGCCACCCCAGACATGTGAAAACTAAAGGCCCTTACAGCCAATTCCTCCACCTCCGGAGAATCTGCTCCACTCAGGCGGGATATGAGAAACACAGTCTTAATCACATTAGGTACTACCTTAAACATGGATATCCCCACTTTGTCATACAGCAAAACAAACTTAAGTTGGATTCGAAATCTAGGAGAGATCATCTCCACACTGGGACCAAGGCACCAGCTTCACACCCGAAACCAGTGCTAGTTTGCAACTACAACCCTATGAACCTAGAGCTTAAAAGGATTATCCAGAAACGCTGGCATCTACTCTGCGGTTTGGAAACCTGCAATCAAATTTTCCCCTCTCTACCAATCACGGCCTCTCGACGCAACAAATGTCTGAAAGACATCCTAGTCAGAGCCGCCATCACCTACCCACTTCCACCTCCTCAGGTTGCGGGCAAATCGGTCCAGTTCATTGATGATCCATGTCATGATCATTCGTGCAAAGTCTGCACAAATATCAAGTCTAGCAGGTACTTTTATAGTACCCACACGGGCTTGGGGGTACAGGACCTGTAAGCACCACTGCCAAAGTCACAATGTGGTGTACTTACTCACTTGCAATTCATGCAAGAAACAATATGTTGGTGACTGTCTGAACACTTTGCAGACATCACACACAAGGAAGACAAACGCGTAGTTCACCATTTCAATCTCCCAAACCACCACAAGCGTGACTTACGATACACTATTATCACTCAACTCAAGGCACACCCTGAGCGGGAGACCACCACTAAACTCCGGCACTCTATGGAACTTAAGTGGATTTTTTAGCGCCACATGTTCAGTCCGCAAGGTTTCAATGATAAAATTGTTGGTTGAAATTCCCCGTTTTTCATACCAATCTACTGTTGATAGAGACTACTTAATTGCTTAATATGGAGATGATACAGAGGTCCTTCAAGGTTTCCATAGACACTCTTGACATTTTGTGAATATTTCTGGATTACGAATAAATTTTGGAAAGTCACAAGTTATATGGATAGGATCAAAATGGAGAGCTGGCAACGTCAAATTTAGACCAGACCTAAACCTTGAATGGAACCCAGAAACCTTTAAAATTCTAGGCATAGTCTTTTCAACTAATATTGTGATAGAATGATTAGACTAAACTTTGAAAGCAAAATCTTCAAAATCAAACAAACTACACTGAAAGGCACAAGAAACGTCGTTAGTAAACGTGGTGCTAACTGGGATAATTTTACACACCATATTTATGAGGACCAAGGCTAAATGAAAAGACAACAAACTGTTATTGGATAATCTATAGTTTAATATTGCATTTCTGGTTACTTGAAACATCGTAATCATCGATGACATCACTGAAGGGAGTGAGAGTCTATACCGTATGTGACCACCATTGGCAGTGACAACTGCAGCGCACCTCCTGACCATGGAGTGGATGAGAAGATTCACAAAGGCCTTAGGAATTTGTGCCCACACTCTCAGGAACTCTGCCAGTAGTTGGTTTCCAGTTGTCGGACGTGGTCTGACGTCATTGAGGCGTCTTTGGATCTCATCCCACAAATGCTCAATAGGGTTTCGCCAAACCCTAATCCTCCCATCGGCTACGGACACACAATATCGACTTTCATCCGAGAAGATCACTCTTCTCCAACATTTCTGATGCCAGTGTTGATGCAGTAGTGCCCAGTTTAGAAGTTCATGTTGGTGACGTTGTGTAAGAACTGAACCATGGGCAGGACGTCTACAAAACAGCTGGCTGGCTTCAAGACATCGCCAAATTGTACGGTCGCTGATTGCTCTTTGATGGATGCCGATGGTGCCTTACTAAGAGCTGTGTCTGTTGCCCTACTGAAGTGATCTTGCACGTGTGGACGGACAATTTGACAGTCTTGTCGTTATGTGGTTACCTGGGGATGACCACTGTGTGGAAGGTCATCTGTGCTGTTAGTGGCGTGGAATTGCTCTCTGAGATGTTCAGTCATTCTAACAGAATAGTTGGAATCAATGGCGATGACAGAAGCGTGTTGCCCAGCATGAAGACGTCCGATGGCCTGTTGACGTTGATCTCTTGTTAACCGTGGCCTAGCTGCTGTAGTCAGGAAACTACTGATGTGTGAGCAATCAGGGTGGCAATTTATACCCTGGATGCACATGGGATGCACTTTCAATGTTGAGTTTGGGTGAAATGATCCTTGTCCAAAAACAGTGAAAAGTAATCAAATTTTCAAGGGAAATGTTTTTGGACAAAACTTTACCTTTTTCACTTTACATAATGTTTCATAAATGTTGGTTGATATTATCAAGTGAAAAACAGTTGACCTTGCTATGTCATTGATATAAATTTCATGAACTGAAAACTACGATGTTTCTTTTTGCCTTTCAGTATATTAAAAGATGGATGAAAAGAAGAATAACACTATTAAGCAAGACTGCTGTAATGAAATTAATGCTCATTTAAAAATCAACTTCCTTTTCATTACACTCCCAAATCCACCTGACAGATTCCTTAGAAAGTTGAATAATATTCTTTTCAGGTTCATTTGGGGTAATAAACCAGACAGAATATAGAGAACAGTTGTTTGTAAACCTATATCCCAAGGGGGACTTGGTATGATAGATATATTTGCATATGTTGACTCTTTGAAAATTATCTGGATGAAGAAACTACTAATTGTTGACTCTGAAAAGAAATGAAAAACTTTCTTGATTAATGTGAATCGTGACTTTTCTGATATACGCCTTCTTCGAAGTGACTTTCCCTTAACGCTTGCTAGAAAAACTCAAAAGCACTTCTGAAACGATTGTCGCATTGCCTTTTCCAAGTACAGCAACAAGATAAAACCAAATAACTATGAAGAGTTTGTAAGAGATCCCCTGCTATACATCCCAAATATTACTATAAATAGCAAATGAATTAATAATTAAAACTTCTATGTTAAGTATATATGCAGTATTTATTGCCTGCTCAATACTGAGGGCATCTTTATGACATTGCAACAATGCCGTAACAACTACTTCCCAATCAATTCCTTGATTTTTAAAGCATTATAAGGGTAGTTAGCAAATACCTCAAACACTTAAGCATTAAAAATGTCCCTGACTTGAAATAACAAACAATACAAATACGAGGGGATGTTTTGAGCCTTGCATAGAAAAACACAAAATATTGGTGTGAACCACATTTATTTTTCAACATAGTCCCCTTGTGAGTCAAGACACTTGTTCCATCTTTTCTGCCAATCGCTGATGCCATCTCTGTAGAAGGTGCCATTTTGGTCCTCAAACCAAGCCTCAGTAGCAGCAATAAGCTCATTATCATCCTGAAATCTATGACCAAGCAAGTGTTTCTTGAGATTTGGGAACAGATGGTAATCACTTGGTGCCAGGTCTGGAGAGTAGGTGGGATGCGGCAAGATTTCGTACCCACATTCCAGGACACCAGCGGCTGCAACACGAGAGATGTGTACTGCAGCATTGTCTTGATGTAGAAGAATACCACATCTGATCTTGCCCCGGCGCTTCTCCTTGATTGACTGTCGCACTTGCCTCAACAATTTAGCGTAATATTCCCCATTCATTGTTCTTCCTTTTGGTAAGTAATCTATGTGGATGACGCCTATGCTATCCCAGAAGACTGTCGCCATTACCTTCTGCACTGATCTGGAGGCTTTGAACTTTTTGGTCCTGGGAGAAGTGACATATTTCCATTCCATGGATTCTTGTTTGCTCTCAGAATCATAGTGGTGGATCCAGGTTTCATCACAGGTTACAAGCCTAAAGTGAAAATCTTCTGGATTCTTGTTGTATCTGGTTATCATAGAGCTTATGGTGATACTTGTTTGCTTCATTTCATCTGTAAGCATTCTTGGCACCCATCTTGCGCACACCTTAGACATGACGAGATGTTCATGAAGAATTGTCTCGATGGATCCGTGTGAAATGCCTGTGGTCTCCTCTAACTCGTGGGGTGTGATTTGACGATTTTCCAGCACAAGTCTATGCACTTTGTCAATGTTTTCCTGACTAGTGCTTGTTGTTGGGCGACCTGGACAGGGGTCATCTTCAAGACTGTCTCTTCCATACTTAAATTCATTGACCCATTGTTTGATGGTAGCAGATGAAGGGGAAGACTTCCCATAAACTGCTGAAAGCCTTTCTTCAATGTTCTTTGCCAAGTTTCCTTCAAGAACTGAAAACTTAATTACTGCTCTGTACTCAATTTTAGTCTCTTTCTGTCAATGTGAGCTGTTCAATAACTTCTGAGAGTAGGATACCAAAATATATCACATCAGCTACACCCCAAGGTTCAATGTCGTACCATAGGCTGTGACACCTGGGTCTGAAAAATGCTCAAGGCTCAAAACTTATTGACATCCCCTCGTATATACATAAACAATAATTTTTCATGTAATAAAGGCTCAAAGAAAAACTACTCTGTAATAATTCAGGCTGAAGATACTTTAAAAGTCACTGAAAAGTGGGAAGAAGAACTTCTAATCAACATGAACTGGCCTAGCCTATTTACAAGAGCTCACAAAACTGCTCCAGACCCTAAGCTTAGATCGTTCAAGCTCGGACTACTCCACCAAATTCTACCTGACAATACCTGTTTACACAGGATGCACATTGTTGACAACTGTTTGTGCATTTTTTGCAAGGCTGAACCAGAATCTATCCAACATCTCTTTTGCGACTGTACGGCAAGCAGAATATTTTGGAAAAAATTTCACAATGGATTGAATCAAAGTGTCTCAATGCTGGCCGAATACATTTTATCCATTTTGGCTCTACTCAAAATTTTCAATCTGATGATATCTTTGATTTAGCTCATTAAGCCAGAGAGCCACTCCACTGCTCAACACCTGGAACCCCGTGCTGATTGCCTGGCTAGCTTTGGCGAGACTAATTAGTGCCATTCACACCTGATTTCCCTGGCAGGTTTCGAAGATTACGGAAACTGTCTCATCATACGAGCAAGTCCTGATTGTTTAATTGTTTAATTGTGTTGTAAAGATATGTGTTCAAAGAAAACAGGTGTGAATACTTATCATAACTTTTTGCGTAATTTTATTGCTTATAGACTTTGTATACCTTTGGTTGCATGTACATATGTTTTTCCTTAACATATATATGTATGTACTCTTTGTATGTAAGACATTATACAAACAATTGTCCCTCTCATATCATTGTGTGAGGTAAGATTGTACAAGGCATCTATGCCAATGGCAGTAAAGAAGAATTTACGCACATGCTTAATAATCTTCTATGAAAGATGCATTTTCACTGATACATTGCTAGTGTATACTGAATATTTTAAGGGAAGTACTAATAAGCTAGTTTGTGACTTACATGGAACAGATTCACATTTTGTCTGTTTGGTTCATCTAGACTTAATACAGAAAAATCTACATGCATGTATACATATTGTATAATTCTATTCCTTGCACATGTAAGACAAAGGGTCATGGGATGGGCATAATCCCATAATCAAAATTACCGAATAGAACGTTTGGCATCTCAACTGTTCAATATAGTGGCTGATTTGTTATCTATGACCAATCGTATCATGAGATACCTGTCACAGAGGAAATGACAGGTGATGGGGTGTGGGCTAAACTTCTGAAGAGCATGTTTGGTCACTAGACTGATTATTGACTAGATCGTTGCCCAATCCATATGCTGGATTAGGTATCGTGAATGACATAATCGTAAGGATGCATGAAATGTACACACAGGACTAACAAGTTCTATGGCGAGTTTATTTTTCCTTAAAGCACTCGGAGTGCTACAATACACTACATTATTACCCTGGATAACCCAATCCAACATTGAGTAGAGAGAGTATTTATTTGCATATACATTTTGTTCACCCTACTAGTACATCAAACATAATGGCTTGCTGAACATTTCAATATAATCTGGACATTGTTACAAATCAATATCAGAATTCAAAAAGTGACACACTACTGATTTTTTATAATGTATACAAATGAGGTGAATCCCCCAAATATTTATGAAGATGGGCATTGATAATGGACGTGACGTGTCCAGTGATATAACAGTGCATTTGTTTGTTTTACACTTGTCACAGGACAAAACTTTAACTGGACATGCATTCTGCCAGAGGTGTTATTTCGAGGTTGAAAGATCTCATTACTATTGTCTGATTGAATGATTAAACGTATGTGTATCAATTGCGTATTTTTATATATAATCCTCCTTTTATTGACGATGGATCTGATACATGTGATAATTACACTGGATCAGGGCCCGCTTGCACAGAGCAGTCTTAGTTACAGTCAATCTGAGGCCCCTACAATCAACTTTACAATCACCATACAATTGTCCTAATCCACTTGCACAAAGACAATCTTAAGATAGCATGGATTTAAGATTGCGATCTTAACTAAGATCGAACTCTCCAACGTTGGAAATAGAAATTTCTTAAACTCGACTCCTGTCTACAGTTTTCTGCAAATGTGCATAGCATGCTGCGCAAATAAAACGTGGAACTGGTTACTGCACATTACTGACATTCCTTCCTTAATTGCACCTTGCAGAATTTTCATCGAAACAAAAACAAAACCAAGAAACACACAAATCTTTGAAGGAAATGAGATAACCTGGAAGAAGGAACTGATAACATGGAAGAGGTAAATGATATAATAATCACTCGTACCTCGTGGGTTATTCTCTAATTTTTCTACATTCTAACATGATTTATGAACTAAGGAAGTGATACTACAACCACAGAAAAGTCATGTTTTATGAAAATATTGAAATTCAAATAAATACATTAACAAATTTGGGTCTTGAGTTATTGACCTAATAATCATAGAAATTAACAGATAACAAATAAATAAAATCTCCTTATGATATAACACCTAAATGAACCATGATTTGTCAGTGGCTGTCAATGAAACATAGTTTGGCATCTGGTTGGTGTTATTTGGAGTTAATCCCAAATATATCACACAATGATTAGATTTGTTAAGATATGAAAGGGTGACATGACTGCGGAAGTGTTGTGGAAATTGCGAGACGAGGGAATATGAAAACGATATTATTCTGTGTGTGTTGTTAAATGCTTATCTACAGTATGTTAATTACTTTACGATATTTTGTTTATGATTATTTTTTCTTTTTGTTAAAAAACTTTTTACGCAAATTTCACATACTTCAGCAAGTGTATTTTTCCTGTTTGGAGAATACTTGTATTATATTTAAAGTGCATAGACTAAAACTCTTGTCTCTCGTCAGATTTAATTTTAGATTTTAGAATTAGAGGAAAAAAATACATAATTGTGTACGTTATCCAAATGTTATGTAGATTAATTTAATGATAAGCTAAGACAAAATCATTGACCGAAAAGAAATATATGTGGAGATCTGTGCTGTCACAACAGAACATGCATTGTATTTGGGCAGGGCAGTTTTTACGGCAACAGCATAATATGCAAAGGGAAACCACTCCCATCTTGCGTAAAAACCAAGATTAGCTGCCCTTGAGTTATTGAAAAGGTCATGGCCACTGCTAATCGCATGCAGACACCTTTTGTTACTATCCTTTCCTTGAGTATCACAAAGGAATGTTGTTAATACTTCTTCCAACTCTGAATCAGGTGAGAATTTTACTCTATGATATCGACTCGATAATGATGGTTCTACTTGTAGTGTCATTATACACATGATCGATCATCCATGAAGTGCTAACAAAAGAGGGATTCATCACTTAACATCACACTTCGCCATTGCCTGTTCCAGCAGTTCTGGCGTTGCTGAGCCAACTGATAACATAGACGTCTGTGGTTAGCTGTCATGGTTACACCTTTGAATGGATGCCTTGACTTCAGAACTCTGCTTCTGAGCCTGTTTCTTACAGCAGAATTTGAAATATCCCTGAAGCTCTGAAGAATCCCTTTGTCAAATCTGGGGCAGTGACAAACCGATTCCTCAAAGCTATCATTCTCAGGAAGGTCTATTGTCTGGGGGTGGTTTTAGGGCGTCTTTCTCTACCAGTCATCATTTTAATGTCCCCCTGTCTGACGACAAAGGTTGACTAGACGTGAAATAATGCTTTTGGACTTTCTGAAGAACCTGGCAAAGCTTCCTGTAATTGTCCATCCTCTAGCATTACAGTGGCCTGCCATTTCTGTTCCTTCCGCAGGTACTGTCGAGGTGGCATTTTTGCAAGTGATAGAGAGAGGTTCATGTTCACCATCAGTTGTTATAGCCTACAATGCATGTTCATGATGCATGTTTATGCATGTGGTGCTACTTGTAGTGTCAGTCGGAAGTGGATTCAAACCTGAGTTCCAGTGCAATCAGCACGCAACTTAAGGCTAGTAAGGCTGTTTCTTTTGAGGAGGTTAGCAAGGTTCCAGTCTATACATATGGAAATTAATTAAGCAACACCAAATTCAAAGACACATAAAAACTTAACAAAGTTTAACGAAGTAATTTTGATGATTGATTATTCAATTTTGATGTATTGACATACAGCATGAGCTTTTCATGGGTTGATATGACGCGCGTGAAGCTTGCACAGCGCACGTGCATTGCTTTAACCTCAACTTTCGAAAAATGCACTTTTTCCCTGGGGTGTTTACAAGCGCAGGTTGTCGATTGCATTCGGTTTTTCATTCATTTCAATGTCATGGCACGTAGGAAATTATCAGAGGCCACTCGTTGGCAAATAATCGGCATGAGGAATGCTGGTATGTCTCTAAGACAAATCGGGACTCAAATCGGACGACATCATTCCATAATTTCAAAACTTTTGAAAAAATACCGGGCCACTAATGAAGTTAAAGGCCTGCCTAGACCAGGAAGACCCAGGAAGACCACAGTCCGGGAGGACAGAGCTTTACTGAGACTTGTACGGCGCAGGTCCTTCGACTCGAGCTCTCGGTTGAGACAGGAGTGGCTTCCAGGGAGACCCATCTCGAACAGGACTGTTCGGAATCGTCTGAAAGCTGCAGGATACCGGGCAAGGAGGCCAATCAAGCGACCCAGACTGTCTCCAGCCCATAAGGCAGCCCGACTGGCCTGGTGTAATGACCGTTTGCACTGGAACATTGCCTCTTGGAGGAAGGTCCATTTCTCAGATGAGAGCCGGTTCTTGCTGCACATGGTGGACGGTCGTACTCGGGTCTGGAGGCAGAGGAACACAGCAATGGCTCCACGGAACATCCAGGAGACTGTGGCCTTTGGGGGAGGTTCCGTTATGGTATGGGGGTGCATTTCCATGAACTGCAAGTTGGATATCATTACCATCCGTGGCAACCTTAACGGTGTTCGTTACCAACAGGAGGTTCTTGACAGGGCTGTGGTACCTCATTTTGAGAACCATCCTCTGGCAACGAGACCCATATTTATGGACGACAATGCTAGACCTCACAGGGCGCATGCTGTAAATGATTTTTTGCGGCAAAATGCAATTGACAGAATTCCATGGCCTGCCATGAGCCCTGACCTCAACCCCATTGAACATTTGTGGGACTTTATTGGCCGTCGTGTGAGGCAGAGAGACCCACCAGTCCATAATCTCAACGAATTGACGGCTGCCCTGCATGAGGAGTGGAACAGGATCCCCCAGAATCAGATCCGGAGACTCATCCAAGGAATGAGGAGGCGTCTGGAATCGGTGGTGCGTGCGCAGGGAGGACACACTAGATATTGATGAAAGTCGGTGTGCAGACTCTCAGATGACTGTTCTTTCTTTCCATGTGACATTTGTGTTAATACACCTGACAACAACGTCTGTGGATGAATAGTAAATTGTGTCCATTTTTTCATGAATTTAAGACAGTTTTAAGAATTTGGATTTCGTTGCAATAAAGCAAAGTCTTGATACTTTTTCCCTTTAAGTTGTTTGTCAGAGATCGTCTGTTGAATAAAAAAGTGTCAAACTATATCAACCCGGCATATTTTGATTGTCAGAACACTTCAAAGTTGCTCCAATAGAAAAAATTGGGGTGTTGCTTGATTAATTTCCAGGTGTATATTATTACTACAAGGATGGTGTTCTGATGAGGAAGTATAGGTCGCCCGATGTTCGTGCGGAGGACAAATGGAAATTGTATCATCAAGTTGTAGTACTGAAAGTACTTTTCTTTTGGCCCAGTTTGAGACAAGATCTGGCTGAATTTTGTAAGACCTGCCATGCGTCTCCAAAATCTGGCGATGACTACAAAAACATTTGCTTTGCAATCCAATGAAATGCATTTTGACTAAACATTCAAATGTAGTCCCTGTGAATATTAAGAAGGGGAATTACACCATGGCAATTTTACAAAGACAATACCTGCAGGAAAAACAGCAAGATGCACTATCTGAATCGTTTGATTCACACAGGTTGGATGAAGTGTATTATCCGATACCCATGCTTCAAGCAGTTCAAAATTAACATTGGAGGTGTTCAGTAAGATAAATACACTCTTCACTGCTCCATCAGGGCCCATGGATTGATGTACCCTCAGTGTTTGAAAAAAACATCAAGGGTACATCAACCCATACCCTCCTCGTGACCAGTGAACAACTTACATAGTCAGTAGCAAATTCAATAAAATAAAATGATATTTTGAAAATTAATATGGCAGTAATTTAGCAACCTCCAAAATAAAATACCCCTGTATGGTTAACACTGCTACAAAGAAGTGTACATCAGACCAAATTACTGTTGAGAGACGCATAAAACTACATACAGTAGTTGTAATAGTAGTTGTGTGAGTTGTTAAAGACTGATTGTTACAAATGCAAAGAAACTGTCATTATATTAGTTTTTCAGGAGAAATCTGATCTTTTTGCTGTCCAGCTTGAATTTATGGACTAAATGATTGCTTTTAAAGCATGTGGATTAAAGTTGTAATTAGACTGTTTAATTTGGTGTTTAAAACAAACTGTTTTTTATAATGCATCATAACATTATAATTTTAGTGCATGTTTCCTGAGTTTTGTTCTCTTTATGACTGGCCATTTCCTTTGCCTCAAGTTGCAAGATTAATACTGAATTGAATTGATTATCATTTATTGACAGAAGTTTCATTACCAAATTTATCCAGTACTTCAACTCTTTTCAAATTTATTCACATGCTTCATTCGTGGGACATCACTATATGCATTTAAAGTTGCAAGCAGTACTATACTAGGCCTAATCACAATAATCTGTTTGTAGGTCAGCCCACCAAACCAACTGTTAATGGACCATCTGCCCCTGTGTTTGGAAGACAGGTCACCTTGTCCTGCAACTCCACTTCTACCACTGTCCCAGCTGACCATGGTCTGACCTTGACTTACACCTGGCAGCGTGACAATGCTGGCATCACAGTTACCTCCCCTGGTTCCCCCTACGCCTTTACAGTGAATTCCCGGGACAGTCACAGCTACAGATGTAGAGCGAGAGAAACTCAGGGCCTGGAGTCAGAGTGGAGCCAGCTGTACAACATGGAGCCACAGTGTAAGTTTAAGAGTTCTTCCTTGTGAATGAAACAGAAGATGAAGCTCATCCTCCATACAAGTTTACTGATACAACTGAATCTTCGTGGTTTTGGTGTAGAATGTAGTCCTCCTATGTTATCCATTATTTCAGATAGTCTAAAATAGGTGAAATGTTGCTTATGTATGAGCATGCTTAAATACATTTTCACCAATATCTGAAATTTTCACTTTGTCTTTACAAAAATGAATCTTTTTCCCTGTAAAGGATTATTGTGAAATTGTGAGACTCAAGAATCTGAACTTTGGCATTAATGCTGCTCAAATGATGTTGATGGTTGTTTTGTCAGTGAAATGTAAAAATATTGTATTCCCCTGACAAACAGCTTATTTGTATTTGTTAAGCATGCCGCTATGCATCACGTATCACATAAGAAATACATTTCATCTAAACTGGGTACATTTATTAATCAAAGGCTGAAGCGTTGCCTCTTGCTATTTAGGGATTTTATAGATAATGAATTTGTTTCCTTTTTCTATGGCAACAACTTTGGCTAGACCGTTCATATAGTATTGTGTCTCTCTGGACCATACTTGAAAGAGTACTGGGCTGGTATCTCTGGTATTCTTTCTGGAAACTGCACAAACAATAAACAGGTTGTCAATTGCTGCAGTTTTGCTCTACGTGATTTTTTTATTTGTATTTTTCGTTTTAAGTTTGGCAGAAAGATAAATATGTCATCCCCAAAAGAATCGAATGTTAGTGATCATGTTATTGGTAGCTGATTAGAATTTTTGACAGTTTAACATATGAACACAAAAAGGTGTATGACTATCAAAAGTATACTGGATTTTTTATACAACTGAGAATTGAAATAACTCTGATCTGATCAGTTTCATTCCAACTGAGTTTTGGTTAAGTTTCATCAGCCAATGGAAATAAACTGTTATTAACTTAGGGATGTCTTCATCTTGTTGTTGCAAAACAGAATCCAGCGATTCAAGAATTTACGAAATAAATGGGCAAGTATCTGAAATCCAATCTCAGAAATCTCTTGAAGTCAGATCTGCAAACTCAAATGACTCTTTCCACCAGTCCTGAAGGGTTGTGCTTCTGGTGGAGAAGCTGGGCACTCTCCTCATCTGCGCCAAGAGATCAGGATTTAACAAACCAAGGGCACTGAGAACAATTGGGAGTCTGATGACGGTGTACTGTACTTGGAGTGCACTCGCGACATTTCAAAGGCGAGGTCTGCATGTTTATCTGCATGCTTTTCTTGACTCCTGCCAATCTTGTTGCACTCAAGAGGGACAGAAAATTCAATGATGTAAATAAACTCATCAAAAAAATTTAGGGAACACTGGCATTTCATGGCAGTGTTAGTTTGATTCATTGAAAAGCTGGAACTTGTGGTAGTTTGGTACACTGAATTCAGAGACTACACTTCTTAATGTAGCCTTTGCTAAACAAAACAAAGGATTTGAATAATTTTGGACTTATGAAATCTCCTGTTTGAATCACTTAAGTTTCATGGAATTTTTGCTTGTGATCTACGCCTCACAGCAGTCTTAAAAATGAAGAACATGCATTTGCTCACTTGTCCTCAATATGCACGTGCCAAATTTGTGTGCAACATTTGGCTTTAAAAAGGCCCATTGTAATGAAACTGGATAAACTTTTTCAATGTGCCACAACATCGACTTCTCAATATTGGAGACCGAGCCATTGCTGGCAAAATGAGGGGGTTTCACAGCATGAAGCTGCTCGATGTGAGTCCATCCGTCATCTGTAGGTTACAGCAATGCTTCCAAAAGACCCAGACAGTATGTGAGAGGCTAAGGTCAGGATGTCCTTGTGTAACAACAACTGGCACTAACGTCAGTGACCAGACCATCAGGAACCATCTGAGGGAGAGAAATCTTCGGCCCCAATGTCAGGCTGTTAGACCACATCTTCTTCCATGTCAGGAGTCGGTTGGATTGCTATTCTGTTCCACACACCGCATGTACACACAATGGAATGGCTTCTCAGAAACTCTGAGCAGACTTGGTAAAGGACTTCACCTGGTTAATTCCCATTGCTGTACCATCCAGCAGTACATCACCATCAACAAATTCAACCTCAAATATCAGATTGTGTCCAACAACCTTGGCACGCTTAAAATAGCTGTGGAATTCCTTGCATTCATCATTCAGTCATGACATGCATCACCAGAAGATCAACCGAAAAATAAATATGTGCAAAGATACACAGTAAAATTCTATATTGAAGACCTTCCACATTAATCAAGGCCTGTCCTCCTGAAGTGACTGCCATGTATAAACAGTTGAGAGGGGAAGTAGTGGGGTGGGCTGTGTTATCAGACTTGGCCCGAAGTTTGTCTTAAATGTATTCACTATGGCGCTTGTCTTGACCTTGATATCTAAGCTTAAAAGTATTCAAGAAATAAGTAGAGTATTTTATGGACATCAAAATTTGAAACTAAAAATGTGTTGAAATCTTAAAATCTTATTATGTGTATCTGAAAGTGCACCAGGTATCCTGTGTTCCACCACCTGTGTGTACATACTTTGGTTTAATCTCTTACACTGTTCTTCCTTTCTGACAGATGGTCCCTATGCTGTGACAGTACAACCCTCCACTCTGTCCTACACCAGGAGGGAAGGTCAAGAGAGTGTACCAAGTATCCTGTGTTCAGCCACCTGCAAACCTGCGTGTATTTACAAGTGGTTCAAGGATGGGACACCCCACAGTGATGGAGCTACACTGACACTACCAGTGGCTGACAGGTCACAGACAGGATCCTACAAGTGTCAGGCTTCCAATACACACGGGACTGTTGACAGCTCCAGTGTCTCAGTGGATGTCACATGTGAGTAAAGTGCTCTGTATGCAATACCCAGTATTAGCCAAGGAAGGCCCCTTATTGCCTGTCAGTGATCTCACCCGCTCAGCCTTCATAGCACAGTTCCCAAGGACAGCACAATAAATACACACGATTTATTAGAAAGGGATGAAATGTAACAAATGCTACCATCAAGTGCAGTAATTCCGCACCTGGTAATTCAGCTGCAATAGGAATAACATCATCTGCTACCACATTTTTGCTTGAAATCAGGGCATTTCTACACGCAAATCGTTCTTTGTAACTAAAGGTAAGTAATTAAATGCAAATAGTTATTGTTTGACAGTTTTATGAAAATTCATTTTCATCAGACTTTTAGACCTTTTTATTCATTATTCATAATTGGGTTTAATATGAAACACTCATCCTTTCGTCAAATGTTATGCACATCAGTTGTTGCGCTGCATTAATGAACAGTAAAGGGATGTCGCTGGTAAGGTCAGCTGCATAATGCATCGTTAGGATCTTATTGTCGGCTGTAAAACTTATATTTCTAGATAAATGTGATGCATACCAGTATGTGCAGTCATGTAATCCACAAAAAATAAGAGATATTAGTTGCTGTATTGCATGGAATTATGATTTGATAGTAAAAATGTTGTCTATGTAAGTTACCATTATGTCAAGACACAATAACATCTTAACTAATCAGAACTGATTGTCCTGACAGTGGCCCCTACCTTTTGTTTCAAGGTGTGAAGCCATCACTTGTGGTTAACAAGCTAACAATGGGGGCAATTTACAAGGGATTAAGTGCAGCTTGTTCTGAAATTTATTGTACCACAACATATAACATTCACACATCATGATACATGAAACATGATACTTGCACTGACATAACGATTTCACTTATACACCAACAATGCATATAACATCGACACATGATACCTTTACATTATAGCACATAAACCATTATACTCCATTTCACATATACACCAACAATATGTGATACTACATCTGCATATTCAGTAAGAGTGATTCAACCTTACAGCCGATTGTCATTTTCAAGTCTGTCTGCTCAGGCATGACAACTACAAAATCAATGCTTTCAAGCAATGTGGGTTTGATTGTTATGTGACTATGGCAAGATGGTAAAATGGTGACTGTTCACCTTTTAATAAAATGAATGTGTATAATGAGTATGTCCAATGTGGCACCGTGCAGTACAACTTCATCATGTCGAGAGAGACCAGAATAATAAGAGTATTTATGTAGCAATGACTTCCACTGCACAAAGGCAATGCTCAAAGCGTTGACAAGTCACAGGTCATATGTGCAAGATAATACATGGATTTATGAAACATATTTTTGAAAAAGGTGTGTTTTGAGTCTCTTTTTGAAGTGTAGCAGAGTTGGTACTAGTTTTAGATCAAGCGGCAGAGAGTTCCAACGGGTAGCAGCTGCATACTGAAAGGATTTGGCATCCAGCGATTCTGTCCAATGGAGGGCTGATGGTCAGAATATGGAGATTTTGTAGTGGCACCAGAGCAGCTTTTTACTGACGCATCAGTCTCACAGTTGCCACTGATCCCAACGTGACTTGGCAGCCACTGAAACTCTATATCTATCTTAGCTAAAGATAAATTGAGGTGTTTCTTAAATGCTTTGGGTAATGGATGATCCAGTTTTCTATTTTGTATTGCCTGTAAGCACAATAGACTATCAGAAAATATGATGACGCTGCTATTGGATGATGCTTCAACAAACTCTAAGGCTAATAGTGTAGCCTGAGATTCAGCCGTAAAAATCGAGCTTCCTCAGTTATATCATTTGATCTATTTGTGCATATAGTAGTATATGATGGACATTGGTTCTTCAGTTCTGTCAGTTTTTGCTAGTGAAACACTTGTCAGTGTAACCAGAGTACTCATGCTGTCAGAAAGACAAGGGAGTACTTCTATGGTCTGAGGGATTTATTTGGTCCTCAGATCTGCCCTGAAAACACATAATTCAATCATAAACATGACAGTACTTAAACACAATACATGTATAATTATATCATTTATGATACTTTCAAGATTTACAATTCATTTCTGCATTACAAATCCCTTTAGATAAAACATATTACCCTTTACATACAGAAGAAAACACACCTCTGATGTTTTGGTAGACAATGTAAAACCGGAGAAGTGTTTTCTCTAACATATATACCGTCAGTGATGGATAATTACAATGTAGATGATCATTTAATGAAGCTACATAACAATAACTGAAGCGTGCGTAAAACCAATTAAAATTATAGTGACTATAAGTAGATAATTTAACCACAGCACTTTTGTCAGCTGTAGGGCAGAGCTTCTTCCTACAAATTTGAGACTTGCGGTTCCAATCTCACATTGGAAAACATTTGTACTTTCAAAACCTTTGTATTGTAAGTTTAATCTTGAACGATATTTTTCAATTAATTTCAAACACTGTTTCATTTGAATGTTGATGTTCATATAAAGTTAGGAGAAGTAAAGAAGTGGTCTTACTAATGGAAAGTAAACCCTGGGAAGAGGTCATTCTCGTTAAAAGTAAAACCTGTCCCTCCAAAAGGAAAACCTCAAATGTGGTTATTTCGCGAAAACAAGAGATTACTTAATATATAGTTAGAAGCTCGCATCAGGTTTATATAAAGACCATGCGCATGAATACATTACCGCATCTCAGGGACAAAGGCTGGATTATCTCAGCTGTACAGTAAATAAGCCCTTTGTATAAATATAGTATAATGGTATTGGTACTCTTACACTAGCATGTGCAGATTACACTATATATTTCCAGAAATAATGTATATACATACATGGTACATGGGGTACTTCTAACCCGTTTACACATACAAAATTTACATATGCATATCATGTGGAATACACTTGGTATATACCTGTGCACGTACCCAAGTAAGTTGAGTACTAAGTACCTTACAACATAATAAACTACTATGTAAAATACAACATATAACAATGATTAAAATACATTATGACCTGAAGCTAAGATTCCAGATAAAGTAATAAGTGAACTTACTCTATGTGCTCTAGTGCAGAAAAAGTATGCTCCTTGGCAGAACGGAGAAATAGCCTGACTGATCAGCCAAAAGCTCAAAGCTTGACCCCACATGACTAAAATGACCATTTGACCCTAGAGAACAATAAAAGTCCAAATCACAGGCCAAGCCTATGACTGCCCAAGTGAGAAAACCCATGAAGTTTTAAAGAATGAAGAGGCTAAACTATACAAGCTTACCCATAAATTAGTAGATTTGTGCACGTGCTGAAGTTAACACAAGTATGAGTATTGAGAAGCGCCTTATCCCCTGGCCCCCTTGTGTATACTACTTATCGAGGTGCATGCAAAAATGTGAGTAAAATCATGGGATAGTTTTCAAGATACACACCTCAAAGCGAGCATGGGGTCGGTCTAGGGATGATTTTTTTGGTTGTTAGAATTGATGTTTTTGACTAGACTTTGAAAAATAAAGAGAAACAATCAATTTCAGGGTGAGTTGCACACTTTGACATACTGAGACATTGTCAACATAAACGGCTAAGAGAACGATCATTGCAACGTGAGTGATGTGTAAGGGACCATGTTGCGAGGTACAATCATCAATACATCTCTGATGAATGCTCTTGGAGGTCTGTTTTTCAAGAGATACAAGAGGCCATCTTTGATGTTAACCAGGTGTACATTGTGCATTTTCATGGAGCATATCGGTTCGGTGGTGCGGTTTCTG
Organism: Haliotis asinina; assembly: GCF_037392515.1. Classification (NCBI taxonomy): domain Eukaryota; kingdom Metazoa; phylum Mollusca; class Gastropoda; order Lepetellida; family Haliotidae; genus Haliotis; species Haliotis asinina. The sequence goes on from NC_090280.1 coordinate 12,686,054, forward strand.
CTCGGCTTGTATTTGCTCGGCTGCTGTAAGTACTTAAAGCTGTCATGGTCTGCTAATGGTTTCTCTTCCATTTTATTGTGACTGCTGTTGGTGACAAATCGACAGATTTAATTTTGATGGCTTCGACGGGTCTCTTGCCCAAGAGTCTGGTGATTTTATGGTTGGTGGCATCCACTACTCGCGGCAAGTATGTGACCCATTCCATGCTTTTGTTTCTCGGATTGATTAAATCCTGTGAATACTGATGCAAGAACAGGCGTTTGCTGCGATTGAATCTCTCGACGATGGCTTGACTACAGTGAGTTCTCGCCATACCTCGTCTCACACTGATGTCATTGCTTGGACAGCAGCTGCGGCATGGTTCCCATGAATTTGTGTCTGGGATCGACTTTCAACATGACGGACCAGGTCAAGCGACTACATATGTAGATGCGTTCCCAAGCTCTGGCAACTGCGTTCAAATCTTTGGTCGCCTGCAGTTTGGCTTCTTTGTAGCTACTGGCGACATCAAGGATATTCAAGGAATACTTGTAGGTTTTGTGTCTCAGCCTGTCATGCAGGAGAAACAGGATATCGGCTTGGTGAATCAAATTTGGCAATGAAACATCAAATTGTCTTTTCTGGATGTACTGAGGTGCCAGGAGATGGATTGTGGAAACATAGAGTTTTCATTTTTCAAAACAATTGTTGTAATTGCTGGTTTAGACAAACCTATAAACAAGACAATCTACACTGGGAAATGTAGATGAATACTACAGCAATACACCCCCTTGAATATATGTGATCTTGAAGACTGGCTCTGCTCTCTGCTGGTGTTTTTCTGAGGCATTTGTTACATTTTTTAATCCGCTGATCACCATACCAGGCCATTAAATATCCCTGCTGAGAGATAAAGTCCCATCTCAGCCAAGATGTCTCATCTCATCATGGAATCCACATACTGCTCTCTTGATAAATTCTTCAGGAAGAACTTCTTCTCTTCTCCATAAGCATCCATCATAGTAATTCTGTATAACACTCCCTGTTGTATCTGAAGGTGACTGAACTATCTGACCAGACCTGCAGGGATATCCTCTGGTATCTTCTGGTGATATATTCCGGCGATGTGTACTGGATCCCTTCCTTGCGCCTTCCTCCAATCCTGTAGAGTGGAACTAGCTATGTTGTACTGGTGTTCAACATCATCATCTGCGATAACTTCAGCTGCACAGCATAAACTGTCAGTGCAGTTGGGTATCTGACATCCAGTGCAGATCGGCTTTACAGATGTAGCAGCTATTGTATAATGTAATAATTCCGCACCGATCGCTTTGTTTACATTTTGCCGTAGCTGTTCCCTCTCACATCAAGACTTTGGTGAGTTTGATATATTGTATTGACCCACTGACTTAGATTTTGTCTCTCTTGAAATGTATTTGTAATCAGCATTGATATATATTGACTTGTGACTCTGTATATCTCGCTCTCGTGGTTTAACAATATATTATTTAAACGTAAACAACTTGTCTTTGTTCTGTTTTGCTTGTTTACAAGGGGATTTCGTAAATAGTTTGTCACGGTAAATTCTTAACCGTAACAATACTGGGGGCTCGTCCGGGATAGAATTCATTTGACATTTGAGACCTTTTGTGAAATATATTCCAAATTTCTGCAATTTTGCACAAGTTAATTGTTGAACCAGCAAAATGGTGTTTGAACTTGAGAAGTTTGTATTGTCCCCTGACTCTGAGACAATTAGTCAGTTGAGGAAATCAGATTTATTGCAGATTTCTTCACATCACAAACTTGAAGCCAAACCTGCTATGAGGAAATTTCAAATTTTGAAAATTGTTTGGAACCACTATGTTTATGAAGGAATTTTTTAAGATGATGTTTTGGAAATGGTGCCAGAGGAAGGTTCAGATCAATTAGAAATAAAGAAACTTGAGATCCAATTACAAATTCAAAAGGAAGAAAATAGAAAACAGGAAGAACTCAAAAGGATGGAAATAGAAAAAGAAAAAGAATGAAAATGAAAAAGTTTGAGATGGAGAAGGAAAGAGAAAAAGAGGAAAGGGCATTGAAAAAGTTAGCGATGGAGAAGGAAATAGAAAAGGAAATAGAAAGAGACAGAAACAGAAAGGAATTAGAATTGAAGAAATTAGAAATTGACAAAGAAATTGCCTTGAAAAAACTTGAAAACCCTTCTCAGTCCTCAGATTCTTCCACTTTTGACATTGCAAGGCATGCTAGGCTTGTACCTCCTTTTAATGAGAAGGAAGTGGACAAATATTTTCTACATTTTGAGAAATTTGCTGAAAATCTTAAGTGGCCTAGGGAGTCGTGGACTATGCTGTTGCAAACTGTTTTGAAGGGTAAAGCTCAGGATGCTTATTCAGCCTTGTCAGTACAACAAAGCTCAGATTATGATCTTGTCAAGAAAACAATTTTGAAAGCTTATGAGTTAGTACCTGAGGCTTATCGTCAGAAATTCAGAAATGCTCACAAAAGGGACAATGAGACTTTTGTAGAGTTTGCTAGAGAAAAAGAAACATTGTTTGACAGGTGGTGTGGGTCTAAGGAAGTCACAGATTTTGATGGTTTGAGACAGTTAGTGTTGATGGAAGATTTCAAGCAGAGTGTTCATGCTGACCTTAAGACTTATTTGGATGAACAAAAGGTTGATGACTTACATAAGGCAGCAATGTTGGCAGATGATTATTGTTTGACTCACAAGAGTTCTTTTAAGTCTTCGGGTAATACAAAGTTTTCTGGCCAAAAGGGCTTTTCCCCGGTTAACACTTCAGGACATGCAGGTTTCAGTGGTGTTAGAACAGGTTCAAATTCTAGTGGCAAGCAGTCACATACTTTTCAGTCTAAGCCTAAGACTACCAGTGGTTGTGATCCTGTTTGTGCGTATTGTAAGAAGCCAGGTCATTTGGTGTCTGCATGTTACAAACTCCAGTTTAAAAATAAGGCTACAGGTTCCCCAAATGCTTTTGTGTCCATTGCACCTAAGCCTTTCTTTCCAGGTGGTTCTGAGGAGAGTTTTGTCTGTGAGAGTAAGTCTCCAGATTCTGTAGTTAGGAAGGAGTTTTTGCCCTTTGTGTATAAGGGTTCTGTGTCACTTATGGGAGATAATTCTACCCCACGGCCCGTTATTATCTTGAGGGATACTGGATGTTATGTATGTAGAAGAAAAGGACTAACACCTTCTCAGTCCGTTGGACCACACACGTGGTTCCCTTTTATTCAGCTTTCACCCAAAAACAAACCCTCCAGCTCAGAAACGAAATGCGTATACTGGTTACATGTAAAAGTGCAATTTCAAAGCGGAATTTGGAATATGAATGACCAAAACACCACATATTTCCCCTCTTTCAAAAGTTCAAGTGCAATCATACGCAGACAAGTAGACCGGAGGTCTGCGAGTTCTCTGGGGTCGAGTCTCATCAGCAGGAAGCACATCGACAACTGAATCAAGTGATGATGGCTGGCCGCTAGCAGGAATGAGATGTCGGGCATTCCAACAGGTACCATCGTGTAGCTGATAGGAATACTTCCCTAACCGGCGTTTTATCTGTCTAGGCTGGGACAGACTTGAGCTCAGCTTGTGACTTCGAACTGGTCTTGATGTTCGAACCCAATCACCTGGTTGGAACTTCGGGGTTGTAGGTTTACATGCAATGTCAGTGTAACTTTCAGACTTCTTCTGTCTGTTGTCAATATCTCTAGCCAGAACGTCAGGATTGTTTGACGACTTGCTAGGGTGAAGTCTGTCAAGTGGCAACTTAATGTTTCACCCCAACATCAGCTCCGAGGGGGTTCTGTGTGTTAGGCCATGAGCTGTTGCTCTGTAGTTTAACAGAATTGATTGGATTGCTTGACTGAAGGATTTTCCAGCCACCATATTTGATTTCAGGCCTTCCTTAATCACTCTGCTGAATCTCTCTACTCCACCATTACTTTGAGGGTTATATCGTGACGTCAAACGATGTTCAATGCCCAAATTGTCCAGAAATTCCTTGAAAACGTGCGAAGTGAACTGTGGACCATTGTCCGAAATAATGACTTCTGGTACACCCCAACGAGTGAAGAGATTAGTGAGAATGTCTATCACAACTTCCGACGTGACGGTGCCAGTAGCAGCGATTTCTGGCCACTTGGAGTGTAAGTCATGCACCACGACTAAAAATCTCTTGTTCTGAGGAGCAATTTGGACTTCGCCAAAGATGTCGATCTGCAACTGTTGCCATGGCTGTTTAGGCCACGGAATGGACAGTGCTGGCGGAGTCGCTGGCTTCAAGGACTTTTCACTGAGTACACAAGGCTCACAATCCCTCACAAACTGTTCTATTTGGCGGTCAATGCCAGGCCACCAAAGAGATTCTCTACACCTCTGTTTTGTACGCACAATGCCTGGGTGACCCTGATGGGCCATATTCAAGACTCTCTGTCTAAGAGACTCGGGGATAACAGCTCGATATCCCCGTCCGACGCAGTAGGAGTCAAAAATAAATAGTTCATCCTTCATCTTGTAATATACAGCAAACTTCTCAGGACACCTACTTGGCCAACCCTGTTCAATGAATACCCGCAGTGAGCACAGGGTGTCATCAGACTTTGAGCACTCCTTGAGCTCTGCAGGAGTAACGAGCTGGTCAAGAGAATCTAACAGAACTGATAAAACTCTGTTCTCCTCCTCCTGAGAAAGATCCTCCGCCGCCGGTGAAATCTCGTCCCTGACGAGCCTACTTAGCATATCAGGTACCTGATTGTTCTTCCCAGTGACATACTGCACATCAAAGTTGTACTGGTGAAGACGATCCGACCACCTGTATATTGTCAATGGCCGATGACCTGATCCCGATGTCGCTAGTAGAGTGGTCAGTGCCTGACAAACTTCCTACCAAACAGGTAGATATGCCAGTGTTCACAAGCATATATGCAAGCAAGGGATTCACGCTCCCCTGTCGAGTACTTCCTTTCTGTTTCAGTCAGAGTCCTAGACCAAAAGGCGACTGGTCGTTCTTCCCCATGGATCATTTGACTCAGCACCGCTCCAACAGCGATACCAGAAGCATCCGCAGACACAAATGTGTCCGCCGTCAGGTCAAAATGAGCAAGAATTGGCGGGGATGCAATGTCATGTTTGAGACCTTCAAATGACACTGCTTGAGAGTCACCCCATTCCCATGGGACATCCCTCCGCAGCAGTTTACGAAGTGGTTCGGCTTTGTCAGCAAAGTTTGGGACAAACTTGAGGTAGAAGTTTGCAGCCCCAAGAAACGACAAAAGCTCTGCACGGGTCTCAGGTTTCTTCAAGTCAACAATTGCCTTCACGTTCAAGACTGTAGGCAGGATACCGCTTGCTGATACCCGGTATCCAAAAAAGTCAATTTCACTAGCAGAAAATGTGAATTTATCTGCGTTCACAGTGACGTTATGTTGATCAAGTCTCTGAAGCACCATGTCTAGTCTATAATCATACTCCTGTTGATCTTTACCATGTACCACAATGTCATCAATTTGGTTTGGTGCACCTTTAATGCCTGATAGAATGCTTGACAAAATCTTCTGAAAAGCACTAGGACTTGAGGAGAGTCCATAGGGCATACAGCAGTATTGGTACACACCCTCATGAGTGATGAATGCAGTCAGGTAGCGGCATTCTTCCTTCAATTTCACTTGGAGATAGCTACGGCGGAGATCAAGTTTTGAGAAAACTGTAGATCCATGAAATTCAGAAGCAAGTTCTTCCATGGACAGTAATGGGAATTTATCCGGAAACACACATTTATTAACCTCCTTTAAGTCAACACACAGACGTATCTCGCCAGTTTTACGTCTAGCAATTACCAGGTTGGAGATCCAGGGTGAAGAATTTATCTTTTCGATGATTCCTTGGCTTTCTAGCCTTCTAAGTTCAGTAACAACTTCATCCCGTACAGAGAGAGGAATTCGGCGCAGCTTTTGTGACACCGGAGCAACATTTGGATTCACACTAGGCTTATGCACATACCCCTCTATAAGTCCAAATCCGGAGAAGACTGATGGATATTTCTCGTAAATGCCACTTGGCACATTTCCCACTGTTTGAATTTTCATCCCTTGTCGATTTCGAACTGGAGTTTGTCAAAGAGATCAACCCCTAGTAAACAGGATCCTTTCCTTGACACAATTATTAGAAGCAATGACCCCGCACAACTTGACCTTCGAAGACCACGTCCAGGTAAGTCATACCCAGTATGGGCAAAACGGAGTCGTCATATCCAAGTAAAGTTTGGTTGGCAGGCTGCAGCACGTGCTGAGGAAACATTGATTTATAAAGAGCTGCATTCAAAATAGACACTTTGGATCCAAGATCAATCAGCAATGTCACTGGCTTACTGTCAATGTTCACTTGACAAGTTTTAAATTGTCCTGCTTCGGCGTTCACAGAATACACTTCAGTGTGAGGATAATCCTTGTCCATAGAATCACTATTTGAAGACACCATCTTGACTAAACTTTTTGATTTACACATTCTAGCAAAATGTCCAACTTTACCACAGATTCTACACTTCTTTCCCATAGCGGGACAGTTTTTATCCTTAGCATAGTGAGATGAAGAACCACAACAATAGCAATGTCCAGATGTAACAGTTGATTGCCTCACTTTATTCTTATCGTGATTTCTAGATTGTTTCTTTACAACCTGTACACTTGTTTTGTTTTCGATCAAAGATGGTGTCCGGTTTTCAATCACCTTCGCCTCCGCAATGGCCTCCTCAATCTGCACGGACAACGTAACATCCCTATCAAGTGTCAACGTGTCTGGTTCCATTAATAAACGCTCCCTAATTCTTTGGAAAGTGGTCTTTTCAATCAGTTCGTCACGAATTAGTTCATTAGTCAAGAAACCGAACTTACATGTAGACGCGAGTTCAGTGAGAGCCAAGACAAACTGACGAATACTCTCAACCGGCCTCTGGTCACGATGACGAAAATGCCACCTCTCCATCATAACACTACGTTGGTGGACAAAGTGGTTGTGTAACACAGTTACAGTATCGTCGTAAGTGTAAGTTTCACCAAGAGTTCTAAAGATACGCTGCCCCTCAGTTCCCAGACAGTGTATCAATATAGCACGTTTACGGGCTTGCTTCCCTTTGTCCCCCGGTATACCACTGGCCACCGCAAAGTTATCAAACATCTCTATCCACCGAGTCCAAGGTATAGGCGGCTCACCTGGGGTTGCAAGAAACGGCGGAGGTTCCGACAAACTGAACGCCGCCATCCTCGTCGCCAAATATGTTATGTATGTAGAAGAAAAGGACTAACACCTTCTCAGTCCGTTGGACCACACACGTGGTTCCCTTTTATTCAGCTTTCACCCAAAAACAAACCCTCCAGCTCAGAAACGAAATGCGTATACTGGTTACATGTAAAAGTGCAATTTCAAAGCGGAATTTGGAATGTGAATGACCAAAACACCACACTGGAGCTCTTCAATCTCTGATTTTGAAGGATATTTTGCCTTTTTGTGATGAGTCTTCAGCTAACTCAGATGTTTTGCTTCAGGGTATAGGTGGCAATTCTTCTGCTCCTCTCCATTTTGTCAATTTGACCTCAGATCTGATTTCAGGTGAGGTGAAAGTTGGTGTTCTTGACTCTCTCCCAGGTGTCGATTTGTTGATTGGTAATGATCTTATGGGGGCTAAAGTTTCGCTGATCCAATTGTCACTGTTTTGCCAGAGAGTTCAGTTAGTACTGAAAAGTTGGAGGATGAATTTCCGGGTATTTTTCCCTCTTGTGCAGTGACTCGTTCAATGTCGAAAGGCATTTCTTCCAAGACTTATTTGCAGAATGATACCATGTATGATTTGTCAGATACTTTTATGGATCATTCTTTGTGTGAGGTGGAGACAGACGACTTATCCTCAGAGAGTAGTAGCTCTTCAGGACTTGTTGATAAGTCAGATAGTTTGTCAGGTGGTGAACATGTTCTTTCCAGAGAGCAGCTTATTAGTGCACATGATGAGGATGTTGAAGTGCAGAAGCTGGCTAGTAAGGCAGTTTCTTTTGCGGAGGTTATCAAGGTTCCAGTTTGTTATTACTACAAGGATGGTGTTTTGATGAGAAAATATAGGTCGCCGGATGTTCCTGCGGAGGATGAATGGAAATTGTTCCACCAAATTGTGGTACCACCACTTTGCCAATTGAAGTTTTTTCTGATCACAATCCCTTGACTTTTCTTCACAAAATGAAGAACAAAAATCAGAGACTTATGAGGTGGAGTTTGACCTTGCAAGGGTTCAATCTTGTGATCAAACACATTAAAGGCAAAGACAATGTTTGTGCTGATGCACTTTCCAGGGTATAAATGTTTGATGACCTGATGATGCTGTATGTATGTATCTGCAATTTGTCATTGTAATTTTGCAACTAATACATCCTCACCACAAGTAAAATTTCTCTCTTTTGACTTCCTGTCATAGTTTTGCTTCAAGTTTGCTTGTGAAACTTTCAAGTTTTGTCTTGCCAACTCACTTTCTGTTGAAAGTCTGTCTTGAAAGGTAGACACATAGTGTATGAGATTGATCTCGGGACTGTCATTGAGCCATTGTTCTTTTAAATGTTTCAGTGGCCCGTGCACACTGTGACCAAATACAAAGGGGCTAAACCTTAAACTTTCCTGAACCTGACCCCCCAACAGCAAACAACAACAAATGCACACCCTCATTCCAGTCTTTCTCTGTCTCAAAACAATAAGTCTTGATCATATTCTTCAAAGTTTGATGAAACCTTTCTAAAGCTCCCTGTGACTCTGGATGAAAAGCACCTAAGTGGTAAATAGCTTGCTGAAACATCTTTGACATAATATTTGAGCCCTGATCAGAGTGAACAACATCTGGCAAACTAACTAAGGTAAAAAACTTGATCAAAGCCTTGACAATCACAGGAGCAACAATCTTACGAAGTGGAATTGCTTCAGGAAATCTGGTAGAAGCTCACATGATAGTGACAAATACTGATTTCCAGACTTAGTCTTATAGGTAGTGGACCAACACAATATAAGGGTAACACTATTTTTCAGGGCACTATCATTTGCAGAAGCCCGAGGTCTGTCATTAACTGCCCGACGAAGGAGGGCAGTTGAAAAGACCGAGGACTTCTGCAAATGATAATGCCCTGAAAAAATAGCGTTACCGCTATTATAGCTATAATGAATAGAATTTTTAATAAAATAAGAATAAAAACAGCGGCATCGGTTTAGAAGCATTTACTGCCATCAACAAAACCACGGAGGTCACTGACACACATTTTACAAATATAGTCACGTCATAGAACAGCACAGATGATGTCACTATTGAGAGTGACGACATTCAACCTTGACCTTTGCTCATACTACCAGCCACCATTGTTTTCAGTGATCAATAACTTAGACTTCAAGTCGATATTTTCATTGCTGTATGTTGTAATTTATAGTACGATTGTTATGGTTGGCACAGACAGGAAAGTGCATAATGGCACAGGGACATGTGACGAATGTGAGCCAGATAACTCTGCTGAAAGGTTCCTCAAAAGCCTGTATAGGTTTCAAGGGAGATGAAGGAACTTTCTGATTTAGTTTTCCAACAATTTGGCATGCATGACAGGTCTTACAAAATTCAGCCACATCTTGTCTCAAACTGGGCCAAAAGAAATGTGCCAATATGTTCCTACAAGTCTTGTTTACACCCAAATGACCTGCCATGGGACTTTCGTGTGCCAGTGAAAGTACATGCTTTCGAAATACCTTCGGTACCACACTGTGATGGTACAATTTCCATTCATCCTCCGTAGGAACATCCAGCGACCCATATTTCCTCTTCAGACCATCATCCTTGTAGTAATAACAAACTGGAACCTTGCTAACCTCCTCAAAAGAAACAGCTTTACTAGCCAACTTCTGCACTTCAACATCATCACCCTGTGCACTAATAAGCTGCTGTCCAGAAAGAATGTGATCACCACCTGACAAACTATCTGACTTATCAGACCTGAAGAGCTACTACTCTTTGAAGATAAGTCATCAGTCTCTACCTCACACAAAATGAATCTACCTGACAAATCATAAATGGAATCATTCAGCGAAGAAGTCATGGAAGAAATACCTTTCGACGTTGAACGAGTCAGTGTACAAGAGGGAAAATACCCAGAAATTCATCCTCCAACTTTCCTGGATGAGCCCCCAATTTTTTTACGGTTAAAAATTGCCGTGACGAAAGGTGTAATAAATCCCCCTAGAACTGGCAAAATATATAACACTGAGAAGTTTGAAATTTTCAACAATTCTTTATATTGAGCAAAGCAAAGGCAACAATTTACACATCCACATGAGAGGTTTCATGTACAATACAAATGAGTCAAATTCAAAGTAATGCCTAATGGGTCACAAAACAGTCAACGCGGGTCTTGGGGTCCATGGATGAGCCCTTCATGTTACTAGACATCGGATGCATTATAGTATCTATTAGATCATGTAGAACAAAGGCCAAATAAAATCATATTTTCCAAAGACATAACAAAACTGCCATTTTGTGTATTGTACCCAGTCAAAACTATATCGTATCGCTGAAGGTGGAAATGGGAAACTTACAATAAAAAATCACTAGACATAATTTAAATGTTGTTCCGGTTATGCTACCTGCTATTCAATTGAGCCAGAAATAGCAATCAGCTGTACAAAGATGTTTTCGTCCAATGTACGGTGATACAGGTAAAAGCGATCCAATGATATTTCATCAAAGAATTTCTATTCCATTATCAGAATATTTTGTATATTAAGCAGTTATTGTCACAGATATGTTATATATTGCTATCGGGTTAGTATATAATGCATGTTTTTCTGCAAACATATTTAACATGACAATGAACTCAGGCTGTTACCTGTTGGATACATTTTACGTAGGACACTTCTGACTTTCCGCGGTACTTGCAACTTTGATTATAAAAAACAAAATGTTGGCCATTTAATTGTTAAAAATAACTTCAGTGAGTCAATTATGCAGTTATCGGAATCCATGGATCTTTAGGTTGTAATATTTTCGTAGTTGCCAAGAATAATGTGAATAATTATTGAGAAAACCTGGCATGTTTTAAGCATGTGATACACAATGGATATGTACGATAAACATTGTCAGGTGTCATCTGCTCTGAATTTCACTAGTTTGTTATTTCCCATGAAGTGCAACAGCATATTTGTTGTAGAGCTATTTTCGACTTCGTGAAGGGGTGTGATTGCAGTTAAACTTTTTTTATGGGAGCCACGGATCACCCCATGGTTTATCCGAATCCACGGTATTGTGAAGTGCATTTTTGAGAGGGATGACTGTATAATGTCAACTCACTGAAGTCTTGATGTGAGAGTGAGAAACACTCATGCAGAATAGAATACAGTGAGCGGTCAGGCAGCGGTTATGTAGATTAAGCGTTGATGGAGATTCAGAGTTATGTACTCCTGTTAATCTGTGTATTTCCGTGTCGACAACTAGCCTTTATGTATGAATTCAGTCATCAATTCAAGAACTTTCTAGCACTTCCATCGCCACTAACATGGAATCTTCTCGACCAGCCTCCCGGACACTAAGTCAAGGGGAGGTAACTGTGGAGCACTTCCTGAAAGTCTGCTGCCAAAATGCTAAAAGTACTCATCAATTATGATACGGAATGTGATCCATAATAATTATCATTCAAAACACTAAATGTTGTGGCCCAATAATAATTATTAATTAATCAATAATACAATTTACAGAAAATACACTCTTGTAACAAAACGAAGAACATTTTTTGCATAGATGAGTACAGGTGGTGTTGACAAAGCATCCTTTAGTTGCTGGAAGGCTGATTCATGATCTTGACTCCCATTTGACTTGTTGGTGGCTTGTCTTGAAGGGAATTTTCTTCTTCGCTATGGGAGAAGTTCTTAACATAAGGGAACGCATGAAATAGCTTCTTGGGAGCCAACTTGATTCCATTTCATCTCAAATGTTGGAAAATCCACTCTTAACCGAATGAGATGCGCTTCAAAAGAATCAGAAAATACAATGACATCATCCAGGTTAATCATTCTGATTTCTAAGTGAAGCTCTCCTAATATATGTGTAGCAGGGTCACAATGATGACACACTAAGTGGATACAGGTTTAAATCAAGTTTATTTCCAAGTGGATTGAGATGGCCAGGAATACACAGTAAACCCTGAAATAATTATGGCAACACTATAATAACAATATGCAGTGAAGCCTCGTTAGTCTGGATGCCAATAATTCACATGTCTTGCCTCCCGGGCAATTTCAGCTTGTTACCAATCAATGCCTATATAATTTGCCTCGATAGTCCGGAAATTCAGTTTCTGGCACCGGACACTAAATAGCTGTAACCAATCAGTAAAATAAACAGTAAACTGCTTCACTGCCCGGACTCTGTAAATCATGTCCACAAACGGTAACAGCACCTCCCGGTTTGCTGACTGTGTTTATATTTCTAACGTGGACAGTGAACCAGCAAAACCTACACGAGTGTTGAGTTTCTGAACCTTAGCTCTTAGTATCAGGCAGTAACCCATTCTAGTGGTAATGTATGAGGAATGAATTGCCGTACCTTTGCATCTGTGGTAAACAGCATTTTGTGGGAAAATGACTACCATTGTCAAGTGAGGTAAAAATGATGATCGTCTAAAACACATTGACTCGTCTATAAAGAACAAATTTTGTTGGGAATGGCCTAAGTGGCCCCCTTGACCCCCGGCTTGATTTTTCAGTGTCTTTAACAATTTGTCATTCTCATGTCTGTGATGTACATGCACATGTATATGTACATGTATTTCAGACAATGAGATGTCACTTGGAAAATTTATTGATGTGATGTGATGTATGTGACGAGAAAGCTTAAACAAACATAAACACCCACGAAAGACTTTGCAATGTCTTTGATTTATTTATTGTTATGCTTGCTATAGATCATCTTATAAGCATAACATAAAATGAATGTTAATACAGCTTAGGCGCCCACAACATTTTGTGGGCATTAAAACACTACCGAAACATAATGATAGCAAAGATTTAACTTTGTCAATATCAGGGGCAATAACTCATGACATGGCTTAAACAATGTCATAAATGATAACAGGGGACACTTGACATACACCATTTACCTTAGAACGTTAACACGAGATGATGATTCCATGTTAGATATATATACACATGATGTAAACAGTACAGCATGGAACATTACATACCCTATGTAATGCTCAAAGGTTTGTGTTCATGCCTGGCTGTCGATGGACTTTATAATGCATGGTGTATATTGGAAATAAGATAGATTGTAAAAAGAAACGAACCAACTGGGTATAACTATCCATACAGCCATAATGAGCATTGAAAGATATTCCATACATTATAAAACCTTAGATTGAGATTGCCATTACTTGTGCAAAAATACTTGAACAACATTTATACTCAAAGGATACTCACAATGCCTCATTTTGCTGTTATTTACTGTGATATATGTTTCAAAGGGAACCTATGGCACACAATAAAATAGGAACTTTGCGCATACCAGTGTGGCGATTACTACAGAGAATTAAGGGTTATTTACAATACTAAAAACTAAAGCAAACTAATTGTATGTACAGACATACAAATGAACAGACATGCAAAGTATGTCCCTGTCACATATGTTCCATCTGGCCTTGATATGTAGCTGGAGCATTTACAGACACAAAAGGCAAATGAATAGGTCCAGCAGTAAAGGGGGTTCTTGCTTTATGGTCTTCTTCTATTTCTGTTTGATGGTAACCCAACTTCATGTCCATAACTGTGAAAAATTTGGATCCTGCCAGTCTAGCAAAGATATCTTCTACACGTGGCAAGGCATAGGTGTGATGGTTCAGCGATCGGAAATCAGTACATAGGCATAAAGATTTGCTCACAAGGACTACCATAGAAGCCTGTTGACTATGAGAGTGTCTTATGATTTCACACGCATGTAACTGTTGGAGATGATCCTTCATTTCCTGGAAGTAGGGTCTGTCAGTTCAATCTGATGTTTCACATCAGTGTACTGGCCAACATCTAAATCTCCCGTAGAAGACACTTCACTGTATTTCTGAATGAGCTTTTCACCTAGCTTCTTCTGTTCCTCATTAACCCTTGGAGATATGTTCACCTTGTCCAGTGGGTGCTGTTTTACTTCCAAGTTGGTGTGTGCAACTTTTTCAATCTGGGCATGCTGTATCTCACAGATGACTATCCTAGGGTAAACGATTGTGATCTGATTGGTAAGCTTTGACAAGTGAACAGGAACTTGTAGTGATCTCTTGTACTAGTATGGAAAAAATGCAGGAGGTCTCTCTGGCTTCTTTGCTGGATGTAGCATAACACAAGTTTCTCTGTAAGGCAGGTCCTTGTAGCGTGAGCACTTGACTGGTACAGTTCTGTTGGGAGGTACAAATACTTTCGATGCCCCAGAACTATGCATAAGTCCCAGGGTGCCATAAGTTCCTTGTCCTGCAAAATGATGTTCCTAAATGCAAGGTACCTACTTCAAGAAAGTAAGGTCCAGTTGCCTCCCTACAACTCTCAAGAGCTGGAAAAAGGTAATCAGTCCCTTGTGAAAATGGTACATACTTGTTGTACTCACTGTATGGAACACCTAATAATAAACAAATACTTTTTAGACAGGGAGATATCCCACTGGTTTCAACTGGACCTTCCACGCATCCTTTATAAGACAATGCCTCACCATCAGCACATTACATTATTGAGAAAATCTTTGTTTTTTTTCTAATGATGCTAATATTGGAAAAAGGGCTTTCACTATGCACTATGCATACTAAATAAGGGAGACAACTCTTGAAGGCTTAGAAGGCAGCTCATTACGTCAAGAGTTATCTCCCTTGTCTGAGCAGACGGCTTCCTGTGTTGACATGGAAGAATTTACAGCAAGAGAGAAAAGAAAGCTCATTCTAGATGATTTTGAAAGGGGTGAGGCTGATGCTAAAGTGTTAGCTTGTAGACATGGTATTCCTCTGTCTACAGTATACAGAACTTTGAAGAATATTCAAACAGGAACCGGGATAGAGCACAAAGCAGGGGCAGGTCGGCCTAGGAAATTCAGTGTTGTGGATCGCCGAAGACTTGGGCAGATTGTGAGTAGGGGCAAATTGAAAAGTGTTGAGAACATCAGAAATGAAATGATTAGCAGAGGAAGTCCTCAGGTATGCAATGAAACAGTTAGGCAGGAATTACAGAGACTTAATTGGGTGAAAAAACGTGGAATTCCCTCGCCGTTGATGAAAGATGCACAAAAGGAAAAACGTTTAAACTGGTGTCGGGCTCATGAAAAGCAAGATTGGGATAATGTTTTCTTTTCGGATGAAAGTTCTGTTTGGCTTTTCCCTAATTGTGTGAAAATTTGGACCAAAGATACTGTCAAACCTATCTACCAGCGACCAAAACATAGCCCGAAGTTTCACATGTGGGGTGTCATATCGGCTCGTGGAGTGACGCCATTGTGTGTTTTCACGGGAAACTTGACAAAAGAAAGATACGTTGACATTCTAAATGGTCACCTTCTTCCGACAGCACAAACATTATATGAAGATGATTGGATTTTCCAGCATGATAATGACCCAAAACACACTGCGCGCTACACCAAACAGTGGTTGTCGGGCGAAAATGTTCCAGTTTTAGACTGGCCCAGTTACAGCCCAGACCAAAACCCAATTGAGAATGTGTGGGGAGTCATGAAGGACAGAATAAACCAAAAGGAACTGAGAAATATTGAAGATATGAAGGCCGAGGTGGTCCAATATTGGGATACCCTGTCACACGATTACCTACAAACTTTGATGGGTAGTGTGCCTAGGCGTATTCAGGCATGCATTGCTGAGCGAGGAGGTCTAACAAAGTACTAAAACAAGACTGAGACTGTAAAAGGATGATTTTTTAACATGTTTATGTAAGTAAAACGCCAGAAGTTAATAAACGTAATGAGTTACATGACGCAACATGATTCTCAATAATTTCTGGGAATACTATACAAATGAAATCCCCTAAGGCCTCAATCTCAGAAGATGATGAGAATTCCTTGTGAAAACTTTCCGGGATAGTTGACACTGATGATCCTGTATCTAAATAGGGCCCTATTTGAAATACCCTTTATAATGAATGACAGTTGACTTGTTAGCTTCTCCAATCAATCCTGTTGGTATATCTGAATGGACGACTCTGTGTGAAAAAACCTAATGTCTGCCCCTTGATATTGGTCTTCTGCCATTTAAAGGTCCATGCCCCATTTGGCTTTTGTTGACACAGCATCCTCTCATAAGGTGACCATGTTGTCCACATCTATGGTACTAGACATCAGACTGTATTTCAGAATCCTGAGGTAGGTGTGCTTCATTATCATGCAGACGATATTGTCCTTTCTTCTGTGCCTGGGAAATGGTAGGAGTGAGCTCATCCTTTCCATCGGATGACAACTTGTCTTGGATGACAACTTGTCAGAAACTCCCACAACAGTGGTACTTCAGATGGTGGTTGAACTGGAGTCATAACTTTTGCTGGTACAGGTTTCTTCTGTAATTCCTGTCCCCTTTGTTCCTGGACATATTTTATCCTCATTATAGTAACTCAAAGCTGGTCCAAATCCTGTTTGCTGTCAAATTTCTGTCCTGTTGAGTCCTTCAGCTCCTGTCGGAGTCCTGACCAGCAGACTGTCCTGAGTACAGAACTTGATCTGTCTTGCTGTATGAAACCTTGTGAGACAAGCCTCAGTCCAGCAGCAGCAGCATCCTTTTCCTCTTAATGAGCACAATAAAATTATGCAATAACAACTTCAACTTGTTCCAGGACTGATGAACTGAAGTTTTCAGTTTGTTAAGGACGGAGATGTGTGATGCAGTGTGGCTTAACCTCATCATGACATGTGTATCTTCACCCGAGTACTCTCCTAAGCACCTGCAAGATCTCACCTTCAGCATGAATCTTACTACAAATAAAGCTATCTACCTCATAGTACCACACATCAAATGAAATACCACCCTTAGCTGTTGGGTCACTAGAAAAACATGAAAAGCAAGGTGCTCCGTCTTACACACGGAGAAACGATGCATAATTATCATTGAACAAATGTAATATACAACTAAAGGTTTAGGTTTCCTTTATCAACTATCACGTTTTTGTAAGTTATGGTTTTTAAGTTTTCTTTAAGAAACATCAGTTAGCTAACACAAGTTGTGGGTTTGTAACCTTCACCTGACTACTGTACTCTAAGCCATAATATGCTGATAAAAACTAACACACATGACCTCAAACCAAGACAACAACCCTGTGGATAGGATAAGTGCGCAAAAAGAAGTGAAGTGCCAACCTACCGAATGTATCTGTATATCCTAGTGATCAATGTTATATACTTCTAAGAGACAGCACAACCGAACAGTAACTTAACCATATACTCTTTTGTGGTATATGCCAAGTTTGCCAAAGACTAAGTAATAACACTACCTAACACAATATCTACTGTAGTGCAAACAATACTAAAGATTAATACCAAAAGGAACTGCTCAAGTGACAATACCCGGGAACTTATATGCAATAAAGTGGCTAAACTATCCAAGCTTACCTATGAATTATTTGATTTGTGCATGTGCGGAAGTTATGAGCTGACTGTTAAGTAAACCTAAATACACCAACACAGTAAATGAAGACAAAAGCCAGTGTGGAGTTAAATGGGCGCAGTGTGGATGGCGAGGCCGGAACACCGCACTGAAGCATGTAACGCCCGCACAGGCTAGCAAAGCATTTACAGACCCGCACTGGTGTACTCAAGTTAGACAGCTGTGGCAATTGGCAGCCCAATGCTGGAAAAACTCAACACACTCCATTGCGGAAGCAGCAGGTGGGAGTTTTGGGCTCCCGCTGTAACAGCGGGTACCTAGAATCCAGGTAGATCAAGCAAGCAAGGTGTAATGAAGAGGTGCGGAGTCCCGTCGGTACCATGCCACCCGGCACCAGTTTATTCACAACAATGGAAAATTACAAAATAACCGACAAGACTAAATCTTACCGCGCATAGTCTTACCAGGTGATTACCGCCTTATTGTTTGAGGGGCACCGCACTACAAGCAAAGCACATTAAGAAACATTATGACTTTCATGTAGTGATTGACAGAGCATGTGAAGCTATGCTATTGAAAGATGTGATGTAATGCCAGCAGATATTACGTGGCTCTAAGCTTAGCTGCATGAGATGTAAGCGGAAGTGACTTCAAGCGCAGGAATTAGCTGGTGGATGAAATGTAAACAATGTAGTGGGAGAAAACATAACAAAATGGTAATGCAGCCCATAACACCATTTAGCTAAATATTTCTAAATGTCATTAACACAAGTATTTAAGGCAAATTAATGTTACATATTTAGGTTTAGGTTACTAATTTACTTCCTATAAGTTCACTATGATGATTTAAAATGTAACAGAATACTATTTACAAACATACTGCTACATCAGTTCCAACTTAAACTCAGGTTGTACTGCTTTTGCCATGTGGGATAGTTGCTGATAGTTCATATTCATCAATAGCAGAAAAAATTAAACAGTCATTGGTCATATAAGATTGCTTGTGAATTCAAAATGATGGAATTGTGTTTGGCTTTCAGTCACATAAATGCTGATATCGAGGATGAAATACAACTGTGCATGCTGGATTAGCAGTGTTGGAGCGATGTTAAATGATATATTGTAGAGCCAGTCCATTTCATGAATTCATCTCAAACTAAGACAGGGATCTCATTGTAACCTACATTTGCTGCAGAAGTGAATACGGCAGGTTCTAGTTTTGGAAAACCAAGAACTGTTTATCATAGAAAATTAACGTATTTTATTTAGGCACATTGTGATTGTCTCTCAAGGGTATTCATGGCATGATACCTTAAAATCATCAACAATCGGGGAACCATCTATTTCACGGACTGCGCTCAAACCCCGGCTAAATTGCAACTGTGGCAGTAGCTGTCTTAGTAAACCTAGCCCCCGTGTTATTCATTACACTCCTGCACTGTCTAAGAAAACCTAATAGGATTCAGTACTCTCCTGTCCTGTACATCCCATTGGCTTATGCATGCAGTCACTTGTTACTGGCTTCCACATGTAAATGCTGTGCTGCCCAGTTAAGTTCCTGTGTTTTGTCAATTAGTTACTGTGTATCTATACATATGCACCATCCTGTCTTAACATGCCTCACAAACCCCAAAACGAGTCCCCCCACATCCCTCACATCCCATCTTTGCAAAACTATGGAATCCATCATCAACAATATCCTCAAACACAAAATTGTAACTGAATAATCTCATAAAGGAGGACCAGAGCGGCTTCATTCTGAACCGACAATGTTTAGACTATATTTTACATTTGGAACAAGATATCAAGGTAGCACAATCACAGAAACAATACACTATGGCCATTTTTATTGATTTCAGTAAGGCTTTCGACATGGTTTGGCATAACAGCCTCCAGCAAAAACTTCACAATACAAATTATACCACAACCACCACAGCTGAACTAACTGCAGTTCTATCTACCATGCTTATCATCCCCAACCTCAAACAATCAGACTTCATAATAATAGCCAATTCACTAAATACTATCAAACATACACACACTAAACACTCTTACTCTCAAAATGATATCATTTACAATATTATACTACAAATCGACTAAGCCTCTCCAATAAATCCATCACCTTCCTATGGATACCTGGCCACACACAAAACCTAGGCAACAACATTGCCGATTCTGCAGCAAAACTCGCCCTTACCCATCCCTCAGCCCCCCTAAACCATCACACTTCCAAAGCAGAATTCAAACAAATCATCAAAAATATCACGATACAACGAAATTATGAAGCAAACTTCAACTCTAGCAAATCAAGCTGGGTTAAGTGTGGGAGAAAACACGCCTCTGAGGTTTTGGTAGACAATGTAAAACTGGAGGGGGAGGGATTTCTCAACCCCAAAATCGAGGAGAAGTGTTTTCTCAAATATAGACATGCTGTCAATGATGGGTAACTACAATGTAGATGATCATTTAATGAAGGTACATAACAATAACTGAAGCATGCGTAAAATCAATTTAATGACAGTAACTATATGTAGATTATAATATAAATTAACCCTTCCATCTTCGTTGGCCTGTTGGTCGTGCGGTAGAGTGTCTACCTACAGATGAGAGGATTGATGTTCCAATCACGCTTCGGAAAACCTTTGTATTGTGAGTTTAATCTTCAACGATATTTTTCAATTGATTTCAAACACTCATGTATCATTAGAATGTTGATGTTCATATAAAGTTAGGAAAAGTAAACCCTTGGAAGCAGTCTTACTGACGAAAAGTAAAACCTGGGAAGCGGTCTTAATAACGAAAAGTAAACCCTGTCCTGCCAAAACAAAAACCTCAAATGTGGTTATTCTGGGAAAACAAGAGATGACCTAATATATAGTGAGAAGCACACTTTAGGGTTATATATCCATAATCACATCACCAATCAACTCAAGACTGAGAGCCACTTCACTGCTCAAGACCTGGAGCCCAGTGCTGATTGTCTGGCTGGCTGTGGCGAGGCTAATTAGGGCTAATCACGCCTGATATCCCTTGCAGGTTTCGAAGATTACAGGAAACTGTCTTGTCATACGAGCAAGTAATGATTGTTTTAATTGTTCAATTGCATTGTAAAGATATATGTTGAAAGAAAGCAGGTGTCAATACATGTCATATATGTAACGTTTTACCTAATTTTATTGTGCTTTCTCTTGAAGACTTTTGGTGATGTGTACATATGTATTTTCTTAACACATGTTTGTATTGTTTGTATGTAAGACATCCTTTAACAAAAAATGTGAGGTTAAATTGTTCAAAATGTCTATGTCAGTGGCAGTAGCAAAGCACATGCTTAAGAATCTTCTATGAAAGAAGTGTTTTCGTTGATACATTGCTAGTGTATACTGATATTTTAAGGAAATTACTAGTAAGTTAATCTGTGTCTTACATGGAGCAGATTCACAGTTTGTCACTTTGGTTCATCAACATTTAACGCAGAAAATATACATTATCATACAAACATACAAGTATGCATATTGTATAATACTATATTCCTTGCACATACATGAGACAAAGGGTCATGGGATGGGCATCATCAAAGTTCCCAAATAGGAAGTTTTGTACCTCAACTGTTCAGTACAGTGGCTGACTTGTTACATATGACCATTCGTATCATGATAAACCTGTCACAGAGGAAATGAGAGGTGATGGGGCGTGGGCTAAATTCCTGAAGAGCATGTTTGGTCACTAGACAGCTTGGATACAGATTGATTATTGGCTAGATTGTTGACCAATTGATATGCTGGATTTCAGTTTTATCAACTCTAGCTATCATGAAAACGTTTGTGTATTGTGAACATACGTAATCGTAAGGATGCATGAAATGTATTTTTCTGCAAAACTTGGTAGATATGTCTCCCTAAGATGACATCCTTACCTTGTCAGCTAACCTCTTTGGTCATGTGGACGAGGCGTCCGACTTCAGATCAGAAGGTCTGTCGTTCAAATCCAAGCATAGGAAATTTTGTGGCCGCTACTTTGTATGCCTGTGCATTTGTATGTGTGTACATATAATTAGCTTTTCTAGTTAGTTTTAATCATCATAAATAACCACTAATTCTCTATATTTATTTCAGCATCTAACAGACACTGAAACATGCAATGGAATTATAAGTCTTAAAATATTACTTTAGTTTCAGGTTACTACAAAGACTGAAATAAAATATATAATAATTTATGTATTTTAAACAAGTTCTTAATTTCAGATCATATCAGCACCAGAATAGTTCATAAAGTTTAATCGCTTAGAGTCTATAATAAAATCAATAGTGTTTACTCAACCATGACAACACGATATGATTGGTCCATTCAAGCCTGCATGCTTTTTCTATGCATGAACATCTCACACCTGACAGGACCGACAAAACAAGGCAAAGCCTAGATATGTACTAAATCGTCATCAGTATATACCTACATAAATCCATCGTCCATACACAGGGGCTTATTGTGTATTCCTGGCCACTTTCATCGACTTGGGAATAAACTTGAACTTGCACCCTGCATTCACTTTGCTGTTGTCATTGTGACCCTGCTACAGATATATCAATCAGAACCTATAGTAGTGCCTCTTGCTATGTACAGGATCTTGTGATTTATTATTTTCTTGGTTTCTATGGAAACGTTTTGGACTGAGTCTGAAAAGTGAGAGGTGTTTTTCGTTTCCAGAGCAGAACTCAATAACTTCTTAATATCTGTCAGTAAAACTTGGCAGATATGTGTGGCAGACCCCAGACTGGTGCCTTTTGGTTTTTAAAGGTTTTTGTGATGTATTATTTTCTTTTGTTTCCATGGAAACGTTTTGGACTTAGTCTTCAAAATGGAGGGATGGGCTTTGTTCCCAGAGCACAACTCGACAATCTTTTAGTATCTTTCAACATATCTTGGCAGATATATGAGACAGATCTTGAGATTGTGGCTTTGCTGATGGTATTTATAATTTTCATGAATTCCATGGAAACAATTCAAACTTAGTCTGAAAAAAACAGTGAGTAACTGTGAGATGATTTGTCCTTTCAATAATGTGGTTGCCAAGGGGATATGTCATCTTCTGATGACTCTTGTCTCCAGCTGTTTCACTTTTAGTTTCCACTGATGATGTCAACCGGCATGCGATAGCCATCCTGGCTACAGTTAAGTGGTAATTAAATACAGGAAATAGTCTCACAGTGTCTCCAAATTGCAGATTATAGAATGGCTGAGTATTTGCATGAGTAGGAAAGGGATGGGTATAAATAATTCATGATTCGTTAACTTTTCCTCATCATGAGTTCAAAGAGAAATCGATTAACATATGACGCTAGTTTCAAGCTCAAGGTGGTTGCCTTTGCTGAGAATGGAAACAACTTTGCTGCTGCATGCAAGTTTTCCATTAACAAAACATTGGTGCGTAGTTGGAGAAAAGCGAAGTCATCCTTGGAGGACATGCCAAAGACAGGGATTTGAGAGTGCATTGAAGCCCCTACAAGACATTCTTTTCCAGTGGATCAGTGACATGCGGTATTCAGCATGTATTATGACACGCATGCTCATAAGACAGCGTTCATTCTCTGTAGCTTCACTGGACGAGGAAAGATCTGGATATAACAATGACATTTAAAGCCTTCGGAGACTGGTGCTCTCGTTTTTTTTAGAAGATTCAACATGACACTTAGGCAGAAGATGCACATCGCCCAGAACCTTCCTGCTGAAGTGGAGATTAAGGTTGAATTTTTTCACCAGTTCGTTCTCTGCAAGAGGATGAAGATTGGCTACGAATTGAGCCAGGTCATCAACAAGGATGAAACTCCCCTTAACTTCAACATGCCAGGTTCAAGGACCATTGAAACGAAGGGGAGTGCAACGGTGTAAGTTTGAACATGTGGAGCGGAAAAGCAACATTTCACAGTGGTTTGGGTGTGTGTGGTAGATGGAACAAAACTGAGGCCTATGATTATCTTCAAGCGGAAGACAATGCCAAAAGAAAAGTTCCCCAGTGGTGTGTTTGTCACTGTTCAGGAGAAAGGGTGGATAGGCAAGGCACTAATGCACTAGTGGCTTGAACATGTTTTGATGAAGAGGACTGAGGGTATCAGACGTTACAAATCCCTACTTGTGTAGTGTGTTAAAAAGAAGTTGGCAGAGAGCAAGATGAGACAGGCAGCTATCCCAGGTGGATGTACATTCCTGCTATAGCCACTGGACGTGTGCCTCAACTAGCCGTTCAAGGCTAACATCCAAACGGAATGGAACTCATGGATGGTGAACGGGGAACACACCGTTATTTTCTGATTTGTGCTGCGATGAATCCGACACTGATTTGATGGATTCACTGCAGCTGACCTGTAATTCAGTGTCACATAACTGTACAAAAAGTGACTTATAAATTGTACTTGGACTTTGCTTATATTTTATAGGTGTTAATTTCATATCGCAACATTTGAACACAAAATGGTGACTTGTTTTGGAGTTATATACTCGACAATGCTTTGTAGAAAAAACAACAATGCAAGATAAACACACCTTTACCAAAACCAACCAGCAGCGCAAGGCCCTGCTACCAGTTGTCGCAGAGTTGGTCAAGACTACATGAGAAGCTATCCCAACTGCAGTGGTGAACCGTAGGTTCTTATAGAGCAGTATTTCTAATGCCATGGGTGGCTCTCTGAAGACGACATTCTTTTTGATGATATGGTGAAGTCGTACTGGGTCAGGTCCAAAGACAATGCAACATACCAGACGAATTCAAGGATGAATTGGGAAACTTTTACGGTGACATGACGGATTCATATAGCTATGGTCTGTTCCAAATAAGTCTGCATTGCTCATTTCTGCACTAATCTCTCCTCAGTAATGTCCTTTTATTACGTTTCCTATCTCCCTACCATTGGAACTGTAGTTAAGCCCTAGTTGGTTTAACAGGTATTTCACACTTTCACATATCAACTACATAAAATTTTAGAAATAAATGTGGTGACAGTTTTTTTTCTATTTCTGACAGTACTGTGGCTGTTTCGCAGCTTGCAAAGTTGTCGACTTTTCGGAGGTTTACGTTTTACCAGCAGCAATCCATTATTGCATTATTTGTAGTGATGACGCAGATTGGTATTGCAACATTCCAGATGAAGTCAGTACTCTCCAGACATTCATGCCATCACTTAACAACGGTTGCAATATATCCACAAGTTATACTGACACAATTGGCTGTCCTTTTGATTTTCTCAATCCAGATTTGAAGAATTTAGTGAGAGTGCTCATTAAGATAAATTTGTTACCATAGGTTCGTGAGTTTGATATAGCGACTTATGAAGTGTCCCAGTTAAATATCATGCTTGAACTTTGTTCTCGTTTGATATTTAACTCAGACACATGATGAATCTCTATATCAAACTCACGAACACATGGTAACTTACAAGCATTTGTATCACCTGACATTGCTTGGCGACATTGTTCTCATGCAGTTTTCATTGAGAATACCACAGTGACTCTCTCTCCAGTCTGCCTTGAGACCAGACATGAACCCCTAGAATACATTTGGGACTTTATTTGAAGAAGGATACCCTGTACAATCTATTCATAATCTATGCCATGTAGTCAGGTCATTGCTCTACCCTCATACTTTAAACACATATCATTCGGAGTCAAAACAGATGATTTGTGTATTGTGCCATTATCATTATTGAAATATTGAAGGGAACTTTATTTTTGTGTGTGTTCTTGGGTGCAGCAAAAACTTTATGTTAAAAAAATATATTTGCAAGAGCTAGTTCTAAGTATGTTCAAGGTAGTGATTGGCTGGAATTGATAGTTATTACACCTGCCAGTACAAATAATATGCAGTTGTATGCAGCTTTATGCATGAGAACTTCTGTCCTAAAGTCTTTTTGCACTTGTTTTCCCCTTGTTGGAAGTAATTTCATAAAACCAGAATTGTTGATATTTCTTTTGATGCAGCTGTAACAGTGTCTTGCCATGTTCTGCATTAGGTGGAAGTTGTGTTTTATACAATTTCGTCTTTTGCAAGCTACCTGCAGCTGTTTGTCAGCAGCACTCAATGTGCAAGCTTCTTCAAGTATAAACAGCCTCGGAGATTCTACCTGCCTTTGTGCAGCTTATTCAGTAGCTAGAGGCATGACGGCCTCACTGTGTGTCACAATGCATGCAATAGCAGTGCAACACAGGGTGAAACGAGATGCTGCACGATATTTGTGTATATCAGAATGAGAGTAATCAGATATTGGTTAAAACTATTACAAATGGACTCATTTAGATACCCAAAGCAGAGCTATCTTCTTACCAGCACTTTCAAACAAAACTTACAGAACATCTTTATCCGGGATTGGCATTTGTCTATTTGTACCTGAAGTTATCTGTCATTACACTCTGGATTAATAACTGATTTTCACACAGAAATAGATATTACCTGTGTCCAAGACAAGGCTTTGGTATGCACATTCTGTAAATTCAGAATAGCATGGAACAATCTAAATGTATAGAGGAAGGAGAACAGTGCAACTTTATCATCCACTGTGAACATTTTATGGATCTGTTAGCCTCTGGTATGCCATACAAATGTAACTTACTTGTTCACTAAATCCACATGAAAGATAAATCCACGTGAGAAAATAATTGCAATTGTACCCTAGGTCATATGGCCTGTAGTATTGAATAAACTGTTTGAAGTCACATAATTTCGACAGGTGTTTCTTACAGTGTTTGTTAACAACATAGGCATTCCTGCTCTGTTATACTTATTGTAAACCAGAAATGATGTCATCAGACTATATTGAGTGATGTCACTAGATGTTTGTTTATAGTATCAAATATTTATTTGTCCATTCAGATGTACCCGAGGTAACACTGAGCCCAACGTGTCAACCACACAGAGTCTATGTAGGGCAGCCCAATGCTCAACTGATCTGTCAAGTGACGGCAGCCAACCCATCAGTGACGTCTTACATCTGGACACACAACGGTTCTCCTATCTCATCAGCAACAAGCAGAGAGTACAGTCTGAGTCCTGTCTCCAGGAGCAGTGGAGGAAGCTACACATGTGCTGGGAGGAACTCCGTGGGGACATCTAGTGTGTCAGCTGTCACAGTGGAGGTGCAGTGTAAGTAACATGACTACACTACTGAAAGACAAGGATGTGTGAGTGTGTTGGGGAAGCTATACATGTGCCGGGAGGAACTCTGTGGGGACATCTAGTGTGTCAGCTGTCACAGTGGAGGTGCAGTGTAAGTAACATGACTACACTACTGAAAGACAAGGATGTGTGTGTTGGGGAAGCCATACATGTGCTGGGAGGAACTCAGTGGGGACGTCTAGTGTGTCAGCTGTCACAGTGGATGTGCAGTGTAAGTAACATGACTACACTACTGAAAGATGATGTGTGTGTGTTGGGGAAGCTTTACATGTGCTGGGAAGAACTCCAGGGGGACGTCTATGACTACACTACTGAAAGACAAGGATGTGTGTGTGTTGGGGAAGCTATACATGTGCTGGGAGGAACTCCAGGGGGACGTCTAGGGTGTCAGCTGTCACAGTGGAGGTGCAGAGTAAGTAACATGACTACACTACTGAAAGACAAGGATGTGTGTGTGTTGGGGAAGGTATACATGTGCCGGGAGGAACTCAGTGGGGACGTCTAGAGTGTGAGCTGTCACAGTGGAGGTGCAGTGTAAGTAACATGACTACACTACTGAAAGACAAGGATGTGTGTGTGTTGGGGAAGCTATATATTTGCTGGGAGGAACTCAGTGGGGACGTCTAGTGTGTCAGCTGTCACAGTGGAGGTTACTCACACTGCACCTCTACTGTGGCAGCTGACCCACCAGCAGGTGTGTAGTTAACTTTCCTAAATGGGGGTGAGGGCTCCATCCATGTTGGCGGCTGCGAGCCCGCTAAGAATCATGGGCATGGTCCCCCAGGAATTTTTTAGATTAAGAGCCCCCTAGTGCAATTTCCTGCTTTCTGAAGGTAAAATGACTCCATTTATGTAATCTCCAATTTGGTATAAATTATTTCTTCTGCTTCTTTTGACCATTTTTTATGCCTTTATTTTTAAAAAATACGTAGCATCTGTCTATAATGTTCTGTCTATAACTTTTGAAAGTATGTGTATACATAACTGTATATATGCAAGACAACTATTTCATTCAGTTTAAGTATCAGTATATCTACTCTGTGAAAAACAAAATTCACATTCTGATTTGGAGTTTTCTTACTGAGTGCATATAACTGATTCGAACATATGAGGAGGAATCAAATGTTCCCATTATCAGGAAGAAGTTACAGGGCAATCAGGATAAAATTTTGACTGTAATATCAGTGATCCTTGTCTAGTTAATGGACCAACAACTGTCTACTTCACTGTATCCAGTCTTGTGCTGTATGCTTCTACGCACAAGTACCCCCAAGGATGCAAAAGTGTTTGTAATACCGCCAAATTATTTCTTCAGTCCTGACGAGTGTTGATTTAGAATCAGCTTCTACTGAATGTAGGCATTTTCACTCATACGAACTCACTGTTTTGTATGTTATTGTTTATTTTGTCTATCCTGTCTTTTGGATTTACCTGGATTGAATCAAATTTTTTTTCAAATTAAATCTTTTGTTAATTATCATTAGGTATTCCACGATATGGCTTCAGATTACAGAGTTCTGAGTATTCGTTATTTTATGTATGAATGGTTGTTAGTATTACATGTGACTGTATAATTCTGGTTTTGATCATCACAATCTCAGCATGATTAATTCAGGCATGTATTTCTGGGCAGCGGTGAGATTATATGATGCTCAAAAGAGTGTTATGACAGTTCTTTGATGTACACAAAATAACCTGTAAAAAGACTTGTAGGGGGAGGGATGGCGGTCTGACCACGTGTAGTCGTATGCATATCTCAGGCGTAGCTTACGTCAGGCGTAAAGCGCTACGTCAAGCTCAGCGGCGCCTTCCTTTTTAGTGGCATGCATAATCAAGGCTTAATCACGGTGTAGCTAGGCTTGGTATAACGGTTCTAGGCGTAAGTGTGCTATAATTAGATTTCGAACTTTCGCCCCAAAGAACTTTGCGGCACTCATTGAGCGATTCATGATGGCAGACTACCGTAAGCAACGAAAACCTAACTTCACTGACTAAGAGGGACGTCAGTGCCATGAAGAACTCGGCTACTGGGAGTGGACCCCAACCAAAGGAGTCAACATATACATCGTGGGTGCTGGACATCATCGGGCCCCAGTCGTCCTCACTTGTCGGGATAGGTTCGTTCTGTCTCTGAATATCCTCTTTCTGTTCAAGTGTCGTCTGCGGTGTCAGTAAACTACAGCCGCCATTGATCAGCTATGCCTGCTTAAGCAAAGGATGTGCATTTGGGTGTAGATTTGCGTTTGGGCGCAATTCACATTTATGTCCGGAGTTGGATTTACGCTTGAGATATGGCCACTTTGCTACGTACAGCCCTGACCAGGCACTGAGTTCCTTCTGGCACATTAATAGCTACCCCATGACACACACACTGTCAATAGCACACACACACACACACACACACACACACACACAGACTTCTCATGTTTTTTTTGTTTTTTTTTCAAATTGCATTCTAAGAAAGTGTCATTGCAGTTACAGTGTTATCACTGCTTTTGAATGAATGACCTAACTTGACAGCATGGCAGCTGACAGCAGGAATTACAGCAAAGCTAGTCTGCTATATTGTCTAAATAACAGAGACTGCACAGAATCACAATCAGTGAGAAGTTGTCTTTTTCAGTCTCCAGTGACTAGCCCGAAGAGTTTGTGAAACTGAAAACACTTTCTTAATGGAATGTTGTTTGATTGGATTCAAATGTGATTTTTTCAGCTACATAACTGTGAAATGGTTGATGGCGTGATTCATTGAGGGTCAAAATGCTGTTCATTGACAGGATATTCTTATCACTTGGAACTTGAATAACCTTATGTGCTGGTATCTATCTATGCCTGTTGCTCTTTTTCAAGGATTATCATGTTCTTTCTTGAAAAGGTCAGCCTGCTTCTGCTTACAAGCTGGTCTGTAAATCAAGTGTTGCTTGGTTGTATCCCAAACCATGTGCTTGAAGCAAGAAAAATAAACCATTATAACTGCAGTAGTCTCGCCATTAAAAATCACGATACAACTTGTGAATTGTCACAAAACAACATTCATCTCCAGGTTCAGCCTAAGCCTCAGGCACTAAGTAATGATACTGGGCACCCAGATATATTCTTAAGGACAATTCTAAGATGGTGTCATTTGAAAGTCTCATACAACATAACCCTCCTTACCGCTACATTTCTTGGTGGGCAGTATTTTCAACCAAAAAATGTTAATTTAGGAGATAAACATCATGTGTTGGCCAATTTCCAGGTGTTATTGAGTATTTGAAGCACGGGAATGCATTTGGAACCGACGGTGTCAGCCAGAGGTTTCAAATGAAATATTCCCATGCTTCAAATACTCAATAACACCTGGAAATTGGCCAACACATGATGTTTATCGACATTGTAAACACAAAAGTAAACCAAAGGGGTTTTAGTGTCTGCACTCGTTTACATCGAATACGGACACAGCAGTGAAG
Organism: Haliotis asinina; assembly: GCF_037392515.1. NCBI lineage: Eukaryota > Metazoa > Mollusca > Gastropoda > Lepetellida > Haliotidae > Haliotis > Haliotis asinina. The sequence continues at coordinate 12,716,285 of NC_090280.1, forward strand.
TGTCATCAGCTGGCCGTTTCAGCTGGTTCTCATGGTAGCATCTGGAGTTGCTCATTTGTGACGTCATTCTAACTTTACGTCACAATATGATTTGAATGACGTCACCACTGTTGATGACACAACAAAACAATTGTTTACGTGTCAATACGCAGTGAATAGTCTTGCAGTATCCGGGAATCTAATACCATTTGATCATGTTTTTCAACCAATCAGATTACAGAACACAGTAACTTTTGGTTTACAATCACAAGTAAATAACTACATGATGTTTGTACTGTCCCCGTGTGGTTTACTCTAATCTGAAATTTAACTAAACTAATAAAGAGAAGATATTTCACCTGAATGTCAACCCTCTTCAAACTGTTTATCCATTGTTTGTCTGTTTGTTTTCTGCTTTATATTAAGTGTCTTTAAATTTAGCATCTTAGAAAAGATATATGCTGTTGGTCAAATACACTACAATAGTCCGGGGTAAGTGTGTACTTTCCTGGAACCAACTGTTACCTGGCTCTTTTATTTAGACCATCCATGCTAGCGACAAACAAATACAAAGGAAACTTCTAAATCGTCTAATGGTATTTTATTATTGGGATGGTTTGAAATGCATAATCCCATACCCAATAAATGTGCTGTGAGTAAATTGAATGTCTGGGGAGTGCATCAACCTCTGACCTAGCTAGATGTGCAGCAAACCATTCTCATGATTTCCTTGTGGTTATGTACCCAATTCTTAAATACGTCACATTTAATTAGTACATTCATGATTTCCCTGAATTGTGACTGTTTCTGTGTACTTTCTTTAGAGGACATAAATCCTCTAAGTCACTAATTTGTTACTAACAGTGTACAAGGCCTGTGCCTTGTACTCCACCAGTCTTTAACTTACAAGCTACAATTTACGAATGCTTAGGTGTCCAAAACTGCCAGAAAAACTAATCCTGTCATCACTCGATGTCTCAACATATGTAGTCTGCCAAAGAACTGTACGACTCAAGCTTCCTTGAACGTCTGTGATCATATTCTTGTTCAAGACAACTAATTAATGATGGAACATTTAAATGATCTTCATTATTGCCTCAAGTGCTGTGGATATTTGATGTCACTGTTTCCTTCCAGACAAACCTTCAGTGTCAGTTCCTCAGTCCATACCTGTCAGGGAGTCACAGACTCTCAACATATCCTGCTCTGTGGATGCCAACCCTGCAGCAGCCGTGACATGGACAAAGAAAGATGACAGCAGCTTTACTTCTCAGTCTGGATCTACTCTGACCATCAGTAACATACAGAGATCACAGGCAGGGACATATGTGTGTACAGCTACCAACACTCTCAGTCCTTGTGTGGGGACAGCTTTACCACAGTCTGAGTCTAGGGAGATGACAGTGGATGTACAGTGTAAGTATTATTGTTAGAATACTGGACATATATGTGTGTACAGCTACCAACACCCTCAGTCCTTGTGTGGGGACAGCTTTACCACAGTCTGAAACTAGGGAGATGACGGTGGATGTACAATGTAAGTATCATTGTTAGAATACTGGACATTTAGTCTTGAGTTAAACCTTCCAAGGTTGAAGAGCTCATTGTTCTTATCACATCAACAGAAGAAATACAATGTTCTTAGTTGTTATCAGATCAACAGAAGAAAGACATTGTCCTTCAACATCTTAACAGCAAGGTGTATGAACCTCTTCACCATGAAGACTTTCAGAACACAAAAGATCCCATTTCTTCTGGCATTAGCTCCAACAGCAAGGATGGCACAAAATAAGGCCATTAACTTCAGTGGGACAGGAGAAACCCATTACCAGTAGTTCATGGAGATAACTCTCTCTCTACCTCGTTCAGGCAAATGTACGCCCACATTCGAAACTAATGTACCTTGTAAACATCAAATAAATTATGTCTCACAAATAAATGCTCAAAAATTCAATATAAGTGTGACGTATTGACTTACAATGTATGAAATAATTCCTATAAAGTTAAACAACACCAAAAGACATTAGGGCGCACCCCGCGAAACTAGGCCGTTGACTCATTAATGTTCATGAGTTGTTTCCTTTTGTGGAAAGGCTCTCACGCTGTCTAGGATGCCATTGGTTGAGATTATGAACTTTGACGTCATAGATAAGGGTCATATGGTAATTGCTTTACTACGTCTGCCGAATGTTTACAACAGGTCTACACGACGATATAATAGCTTCATAATTATGGATCATAGATGAGTTCCGAGAATGCTCTGTAAATTTAACCTGCCGTAAAAGCCTTCATGTTTGCAAAACAGAGTTTTGGCCTAGTCGAAAGTTACCATGTTTTAAAGGACAAGAACAGATTTTGTAACTTCTGTGGATTCACATCCAAAGACAACTATTTCCCAAATGAAGATTTTCAAGAGGAGGAGGTAAATGAACATCTATATTCTCATGGATGTAAACCACCTTTTGCTGAACATGATTTGGATGTTTTGTGTTACTACAAATATCAACTTAGACAGAAGGCGACATTCCACAACCAAAGGTACAAAGGAAACACTATGAATTCAGTGTTTTTATGAACAGATTGAGATTTTAAATTGTATATACATCAAACATTCAGGTATATTAAAAACACCACTGACTATACCATCAGGACCCTTCTGACCAAATATCTCAGTGGCTTCCGTGAAAAGTATGAACTTGGGGCTTGTTTTTGTGTGTGTTATGCGTGACATTTGAATGATATTTGAATGAACTGAGGAGAGTTGTTTATGGCTTGCCTGCCAAGGAAGGAAGAATAAAACAGTTACTGGTTTGGTGGTCAAAGAAGAAACAATCATACATTAGTCTTATTACCATGTTTAATCGCACCAATATTGTGAACAATCTTGCTGTGAATTATATTTCAACTCAGGAATCTTTACAAGTTATGACATTTGAAGATGAGGCAGTTCAACGCATCTTGTTCTGGTGGGTGGATTCACTACTGTGGTGTTCATGCTAAATCATACAGTTGTTGGTTGGCTTTGGAGGCATTTAAGTATTTTACTGGATATTGCATGTATTGACACACAGTCACAACATGGAATGTTATTTAATTCAGGTGGGTGTAATATGCAATGACACTGAAAAGACCTAAATTTATGAAAGAAAATAACCTGCTTGCCTCTATGATGAACTGTGAAACATGTAAAATGTCCATGTCATGGCAAAAAGACAGAAAGATCAAATCTGATGGTCATGTATGGCGTTGCACAAAATGTAGGAAATGTAAATCTGTAAGATTTGGAAGTTTCTGGGAACTTGGTACATTGTTAAGGATCTTGTACCTTTTTTTGCCATGACATTCCAGGTCACATCACTGTGAAGATGTTGACCATGTGTTAGAATACTGCCTATAACTGGTATAATCTATACCGTGATTTAATGTCTTGTTCTCTCCTTGATGACCCTGTTGTACTTGGTGGAGTTGGTGGAAATGGATGAGAGTAAATGGGGGAGAAAGCGAAAATACAACATGGGTTCTAGTCAAGGTATTAAAAACTTTTGGATCTTTGGTCTGATTGACAAAGTAAACAGGTTCTTCACCACTAATTGCTCTATAGGGATAAAACATAAGTGGGCCCACATGCGTTTTCATGTCCATGCAGTATCATAGTTTTGTAGTTGACATCGATGTAGTACTGCTTGATATCCAACTGTTAAGTAAGGACAATGGAATGGCCTACCTTTCCTGGCTAGGACATCAGTTACTTCAACATCATGGGGTACTCTTTGATTCTATATTTCGAGTAGGATTACCAAGAAAATACCTATCTATACATGAAGTCGTGGTGGCTGAGCGGGTTAGGCGGCTGACTTTGTGTGCTAGCGATTAAGTGCCTGACTCTGAGGGTAGGGGTTCGAATCCCGAATGGGACTCAAACAAAAAAGAATTCTAGAATTTGTACTTTTCTGAGAAAGAGAAAGTGAAGGTCTGATTCCATGACAGTCTAAAAGGCAACTCCATATCCCACCTCTGACATCCATTCTAAGATCAGAAGATATACAAGCTTTATCACTCTGTTAAGTCAGAACACAAATGCTTAGAGTCTGGCGCAAAACTGCCAGCATAAAGAGTCAACCTCCTAACCAGCTCAGCCACTGCAACTTCCATAAAAATGGAAGTGGGACAACTGACTGCAGTCGTTGTGTATTCAGAAAAGTGCAAATTGGCATGGCTCCCACCGCCATGATTATACAGTACTGTTTAGAAAGTGATCAAATGTAACATATGCTACATTGGACCACTTTCTAAAAAGCATTGTGTAATTAATGCTTTCAGCCGGATAGGACACAGTTCAACAACAGTACTGCATATGAACAACATATAAATTCCCAGACATTGTTTCCCTTTTCCCACACACATCCACAGTGGTAATCCCTCACAAACCCTGTCAGATTCGGTGAACCGAAAGTTATATCATCCCAACAATCACTTGCATTTAATGTAGTAAAATCTTGTCGAAACATTTTGGCATGCATATGATGTCCTTCATTAAATCTAAGCAAGTTACATCTTAGTAAATTTTTAAAAATAAACTATTTGCTTTTGACAATGACAATCTGAAAGAGGTATACTTGAATCTAATATTAATACTGTTTAGATGACCAACCCATGGCAATTATTCTAATCATAACAACAATTGTGTAAAAATATCATATTTCTATTGTATCTGTTCATTCAGATGTCCCCGAGGTAACACTGAGCCCCACGTGTCAACCACACAGAGTCTATGTAGGGCAGCCCAATGCTCAACTGATCTGTCAAGTGACGGCAGCCAACCCATCAGTGACATCTTACATCTGGACACACAACGGTTCTCCTATCTCATCAGCAACAAGCAGAGAGTACAGTCTGAGTCCTGTCTCCAGGAGCAGTGGAGGAAGCTACACATGTGCTGGGAGGAACTCTGTGGGGACGTCTAGTGTGTCAGCTGTCACAGTGGAGGTGCAGTGTAAGTAACATGACTACACTACTGAAAGACAAGGATGTGTGTGTGTTGGGGAAGCTATACATGTGTTGGGAGGAGCTCCGTGGGGACGTCTAGTGTGTCAGCTGTGACAGTGGAGGTGCAGTGTAAGTAACATGACTACACTACTGAAAGACAAGGATGTGTGTGTTGGGGAAACCATGCCATCTCATGACCTCTTGGAAAACATCAGGGCTGTGAATTGCACTGAATTTTGTATTGCCATATATTGTGATACACACTCCTGTATTACAATACATACTGTAATCTGTTGTGAAAGAAGAGATAGTGTAGATCTGTCCACGTTCCAATATTCTAATACCTTCAAATTGAATCACAGTATGTGTCGGTAACCATTGTGCAGTTATTGAACTTATTAGACATATTGTGCTTGATGGTGACCTGTGACAAGGATTCTTTGTGCAAATTGTTTTTGTATAAAACATTGTGTCCAAGCATGAAGATCGAGGCAACCACAGCTGTGATGTCACTTGACTGCATAGCATGCGTGCATGAAAAGATGGAAATAGTAACTTCGATGTAAATTTGACAACATTCATGAGTTCATAAATGTAGCGTAATACATAATTGTTACAATTTCATGTTGTGGTTCACTGGTATACCGGTAATACCATGCAGCCGTATAAAACTTTCATTTTTTTTTTGTGGGATCTTATTATCTGCTCTGAAGCATTTGAAGTCAAAGCTAGAAAAAAGCAGACAGGTTTGTTGATGACAGCATGAAATTATTGCTTATTCCTGAGTCTTATTTAGTTTCAAACATTAGATAGACTGTAACACAATGGAAAGAACATTATTTACTACATGATACCATGTTCCCCAAATTTACACCTGTAAAACATAGTGGCATACATTCTAGACAATATAAATTTCAGCTTGAAAACTGTCACAAATACTAAGTGCAAAACCTGCTACTATCTTAAAGAACGAATAAGCTCAATTTTTTGGTACTCTTTCTACCACTGCATATGAAAGACTTCTGGTTAGTCATAATCGGAACACCATATTTTAAAAATTAAACCCTTGTGGTTAATTAATACCAAGCACTTTAAAGTTGCTAAAAAGCCGTCTGCTTCTCTCTCACCCGCAAACGAAACCACACACAAGTTACGTAACTCTGTCGCCAGAGTCCTGCAGTGACGTCATAGAAGGAACAGTAGTATAGGGAATGATAGTCCGAAAACACTTTTCAAAACCCCCTCTAAAAAGCCTCATTTACTAAATAAGGCTTTGGTGGGACTATTAGCTCTTGCTAATATTGCCCCTACTACAAAGCCACGCCATCACGTTTACCGTGACTTGGCAGGCGGTAACACTGTGCCGTACGGTACGATCAATAATTCTTCTCTTACAAATCCCCTACCCGGCCCACCCCTCAAGTAGTACATATCCACTTTATCTATGTTGTAAGTTTTGACTGACCATATAGGATCGGTGGCTCGCTTACGGTTATGTTATATTTATATCAATGAAACAGTTTAATGTGAACCGCCTACGATCTCTTTGGTGTTCATAATAAAGGCTTGCTGGGCTTTTTGTATTCCCTGTGCTATGTACTTTTTTTTCTCGTCCTCGCTGATAGCAGACTTACGAGACTTGGATCGAATATCTTGTTTCATTCCGTTATATTTTTTGAGTTCAGAGAGGATTGAACTAAACTCCTCTTCTGAGATCTTACTATCAGAGAGTGCCGTGGAAATACGCTCACTCACTGTGTTTAGCTTTGCTTCAGCCAGAACCCTGATCTCGTCGTGTTTCAATACCTTACGATTAAGTCTGCGTGATACTAACTTAAGCGCCAACCCTACCAACCCTGTCACCCCAGCCGTTATTTCAATACCTAGCACTATAGGTGCAGCCACGATGGTGGTTAACAATCCAACGCCTGCCGCCCCTAGTCCCATACTGGTTGCCATAAGGGTAGTGTCAGCCCCATCCACGATATTGAAAGCTCTATTATATTTTTTACATAGTGCTTTCCGCGTGTCACGGTCTTGTTCTAGTTGACGTTTTACATCACATAACTGCCTCAAGCGGAACCCATCTACGGTTTCCAACGTCTTCGCTACTTCCTCTACGACTGGGTACAGACCCATCCTATAATATATATTTTGAAAGATATTTTAATTGGGTTTCAGTTAATACTCTATTAATGTATTTGAAGTCTACAAGATCTAGATTACCCAGGGTAATAGGTGAGAGGTAAATAAAATTTCCTGTTGTAATAGAAACCCCACGGAGGCTTATTAAGTGGTTTATAGTACCCCCGTGGGTATCCCACTGTATAACAATACGGCAATATTGGTCTAGGTGTTCGTCCAACCATTGTATTGACACCCCGGGTAAAATTTGGTGTACTAGTGGGGTGTTTTTATAAAAGAAGACTTCTATGATGAGTGTGCAAGGGGATGATATGCTAGGAAGATATTCGCTAAATGTTAATTTAGTGGGTGGATAAGCACCTAACCCTTTTTTTTTGTCACCAACATGTGGTAAGTGTACTAATTCCCTCTCCGGAATGAAATCCCCGACCCAGATGCCGTTGTTCCTAATCTTAGAGATTAATTTATCTTCATCTTCATCTCCTTCTATTGTGATATAAGGTGAGGTGAGTGTTAAGTTGATCAACCATTTAGGCTCTTTAAAATCTGATAACGGCACCCGTCTGTACACGTTGTCTTTGAAGTGTAGGATGTATAATTCATCTTCCTCACCAGGCTGATCGAATCCCTCCGTATCTCCCAGGTCATTAAGCGTAGTGTTGGGATGATGACTAGTCATTATTATACTATTATGATATAATTTCCAACTGGTTTTCTGATAATAATTCAGGGGTTAACTTAATACCCATGAAGTGTATGTTGTCAGGCAGGAAGATATTGATTAGTGATATCTTGTTTTCTACGATCACGTTGACCCCCTGCAGACTGGTCTTGGAGTCGACACCCACCCGCACGTAAACGTTGCAAACTTGAAACTGGTGTCGTTTCACCCACCCGAGTTTGATCCCCTTCACGATCTCGACATCATTCCCCGATGGTTCCCCTAGGTAGACTTTGATGAACAGTGTTGAGTTTGCCGGTAGACTCTCTAGTATCTTAACCACGCCTTCGAATTCAGACACCAACTGCAATTTCACGTTTTGCATGGCCGGTTTACTTGATAGCATGTGGGCTGCTATAGTGTTGACTGGGCTGACGACTATGCTACGTCTCTGAGTTGGGACGTAAGCCACGAGCAGGGTTCCATTGTTCACGACTTTGTTTAGGTGGTTGTCTTTGTTATCCGTGAACACGTAAGGGGAGACGAGTCTAATATTGAGAAACCATTTGTTATCGGGTAACAACACCCACTTGTCATCTTCGGTGAAGACGAGCATATATGGTTTGTTTTTGGCGACGGTAGTGCTCTCAACATCGTCTAAGTCGAACAGTTTACCTCCGAATGATGGGTATATTCTCCAGTTGTCATCACCGGTGTTGACGAGGGCGTACTTAGTGTTGGCTGTTGCTCCTGTGGTATCTATCATATCACTTAGGGCTCCACCGGAGGAGACTTCAACGCGTTTGTAAATGTTGTTTTTCAGTTGCAAGGCGTACGTTTTACCATCTACTCCGGGAGCGTCGAAACCACGTGTGTCTCCGAGGTCGGAGATCCCGATATTGACGCATTTTTTCACTCCGGGTCCTTGTGCGCTGGTCATGTTACGTGAAGCGTTAAGCTGAGGTATCCTATATTTACAGGATTATGATTTATATCTAACACCGATATTGTCAGTTCAGGTATGTTACCCTGGGTTAATCTCTTATACTGCCGTGGTGAAAACGACTCGGTTCTACCGTCGTTGAATTTCTCAGTTTTCACCGGCACTGCTCTCAGTATAGTGGAAGGGTGGCCTCCTTGAATGTTATACGTTGTGCTCACCTGACCGAGATGAATGTATAGCTCTCGGTACGGTACTAGTTCGGGTAACTTCGTGCCTGTGACGGTTGTTGTTGGTTTTATCTCGTCAGGAGACATACCGAGTATCCTCGCTAATGGTCGGCCGAGCCTCAAGGAGGTTCTTCCGTTGTTGATTAACACCACTGTGCCGTTTGAGTCGTTCATTTTGAGTTCGGCTCCCAGGGGTTTGAAGACCTCGTCGTTTAGAGAGCACACGCTGTAGTAGCCGTCAGTTATCTGGCTGCGAGTTCCACTGACGAACAGCTTATTGTTGCTGATATTAATGTTAGTCCATTGCGGTAGGTAGGTGATATCACAGAGTGCGACTTCGAGTTGACCTGACGTGTTATCGATCGCGTGCGTCAGCTGAACGGCCTCACCGCTCGTTATTCCAGGAAGTGTTATGTACATATTATAATATATGAATTATAAATTATAATATGGATTTAGCACACTTGAAAATCGTGGTGAATGCAGATGGTACGGGGTTTAAAACAACCTTTATTGATATCTTTGAAAAGTATGTCGTGTCCGTTAATAACGCGCAGGCGGTGGTAAACTGGAATCAAAACCCAATGCAGTTTTGGCAGAACCAACTCAACTTTGCTGTGTGGTGTGCGACGACAGGGTCGGGTGTGACACCAGACTATGGTATAGACGAACTGAGTAAGGCGGTTGTTTTGTTTCATATTTATTATCAAACGAGACGAATATTGAAGGAAATAAGTGCTCCTCTTCCCCAAGATAAAGCGTGGAGTATGACGAATAACCCCTATGATAGACGCGCTTATGAACGTATTTGTGGGGAGTTTGAGATTCCAACGAATAAAGACTTTCGCCTTCCTGGTGTGAACCATGGTCTCGGTATAGTTCTCGTGTACTTCTACAGGTCCGGAAAATATTATGCCGGTTCTAAAGATGGTTCATACAACCCAAACCGGCATACATTTACAGGCCCCACAACGAATGAACAGATCCATGTCAGCTGTATAAAGCAAACCAGTCCTGATGCAGCCACAGCCTGGACTAAAATGATCTCAAAAACATCGAAAGGATTCACTCGTGCTGGTACAATACGCTTGAACGACTCGATTCGAACGTACGTGTGGGCGCTGTTGGGTGCGCAGTCGATGACGCGTTCTAACATCCTCGGTAAGGGAACTGCTTACGACGCTCAGACACAATTCGTTTCCAACGTTGATGATGCTATCAATTCACCAGTTGATCTCCCGAGGGCCATCGAACGCTACCAAAACGTGTTAGAATACGCCAGATCGAAAGTCAATTACGTGTTCGGCGTGGGGTTGTACATGGCTCCGAGTGATATGCAACTGAGAATAAAAAAAGTGGTGGGTTATAACAACGAAATAGTCATAGCCACGAAGGATCAAAAGTTGGGTATCAACCCCGATATTAACACCCCACATATCCCACACACCCAACCACGTGAAAAGGGTATAGTGGCGCCACCACCGGAGCCTAAAGTTCATGTGGAGGTACCCCCGGGGGGTGTGGGGGTTTCCACCACCTATCAGCAGCATATTGATAATAAAACAGCCTTAGTGGTTGGTGGGGTAACTTTGGGACTTATTTGGTTAAAGATTTCTTAGCCGCTACGTACACCAGACCCGCCACGGCGACGATGGCTGCCCACAGGTTTTGACTGAGCCACATGGCAGTTTTAGACAGAGCGCTCAACAACCACGAGACGATGCTACCCAGTATGCCGGGAAGGGCTTCGGCGGCTTTACCAGCCAGTTTAGCTAGGCCTTCCCCGAGTTTTTTGATCCAGTCTTTAACACCACCACCACCACCGCCTGGAGTTCCACCGCCGCCGGCAGGCCCCACAGGGGTTCCTCCCACCAGTGACACCACCAGGGTTGATATAATGAAACCCAATGCAGTCAGAATGCTGGCGATGGTGATCCCTTGCTCCCGGAACAATATCCGAATCCTGTTTGCTAAAGTTGTATCTTCGTTCAGTATTCTATCGATTGTTTCCCGAATGCGACTGATCTGGGATCGAAGATGTTCACGATTCGAGGAAGCGGCTTCCAATCGTGTACGTCTCTCGTCTTCTAAATCACGTATTCGTTCATTGATGCGACGCTTCATATCATCGTCGTCAGTTTCGGTGAGTTTGGTTTTTTCCCTAGCGATGTGCTCGTCGATTTCGTTCAGTTTCCCCATGTTGTTCACGAGTTCTCCACGCACGCGTTTCACGGCTTCGTCTAAGCCGTACAGTTCCCTTACCGGAAAGTCAAACCCCGGTAACGGTTTGTCCCAGTAGGTGCTCAACAGTTTTTCTATGCTGTCCGAGGCTTCTGTAGCACGCTCTGGCGTCATTTCATCTATAGTGGTGAGGTGGGATCTGGTAGCTTGCAGATCTTCTTTAACGGTCTTAGGTATTGCACCACCGTAATCACGCATGTTTAGATGTTCAATGATAAATCTAGCACCACCATTGCGGCTGGCTAGAGTTGACAAGGCCAGTGGTTTTTTAGTGATCTTGTTAAAGAGGTCAACCCCTGGGGCAGACTTAAGACGTAGAACACCCTTTGTATCAACAAAAAAATTCTTATGGTATATACCCTGGGGTTCAACGTAGTTTTTATCACTTTTTAAACTTTCGTAATAATCATTTACCGTTGTTTCTAAAAGTTGTTGGCTCAATGGCAAACTAGTAAATGAGGTCTCCTGCTCATCAGATGCCTGGGCACTAGCGCCCCGCATATCATCCATAGGTATGTCTTCATCCATTAGTATTTAAATATATTTTATTTATATATAACAATGTACGGTAGAAAATTAGATCCTTTCAGAAAATTGAGAGAGCCATTAGGTGCCAGAGCCGTGCGCCAGTCGGTGACCATCACCAACAATCCCAGCAAGATAGACCAGAATCAAACTCTGCTGGTTAGATTTCCAAACCTTGGTGAGAATGACCTCATTGTACCAGGCACTGTTCGACTGGCGTTCAATATCACGTTGACCTCCGACAACGACAAACGCGAGCTAGTGCGGAACGTGGGTCGAGCTATCATCAAGAAAACGACCGTCAAGATCAGCGGTAACGAGGTACTGAGCATCGACGACAGCGACGTGTTTCACTGCTACAAGGATCTCTGGAAAAGCGAGAGAGAACGAGTCAACGATGTGTACCAGGGTATCAGCAAATCAACCCGGGCGCGCATAGGATACGTCTTCACGCAAGACCAACAAGACAAGCTATCGGACGGTGAAAAGGCTATCGCTCTAGCATACGGGAATCGATTCTGCGTGCCGCTCGACTTCGAGTTGCTCACGGGACACGCGCCGTTTTACCAGGCCGCGCTGGGTGATAGGCTCGAATACGAGCTCACGTTTAACGACTATAGCAAAGTAGTGCGTACGCCGAACGGTGATGAGGCCAGTTATGCCATAGACAACATCTCTCTGGAGTTCGACATGGTCACTAGCCCGGAGCTGGCCAGGCAGGTTCGAAGTCAGTACTCTGGGAAGATGGCTATCCTATACGATCGTGTACTGAGGCATAGATCAGTCGTGCGAGATAAGAGCGACACTGTGTGGAATATCAACCTGAACGTGCCGGCGCGATCGATGAAAGGTATCCTGGTCGTCCCCGTGGAGGATTACGATCCATTCCGGAGGGACAGCGAGAAGTTTTTCAACCCCGAGATTGAAAAGGTGGAAGTTACCATCGAGGGCGTGCCCAACCAGCTGTTCAGTCATGGTATGAGACCACACCAGCAGTGGGATGAGATAAAAAAGCTACCAGTGGGGGATTACATAACAAAGGACCTGGACCTCGGCTCCGTGCAGATCGGTGAATACCTGACCACCAAGTACGCCCTATGGTTGGACATGCGATCCACGGATGATGATAAACTGCACGGTAGCGGGCGCCGTATAGATAACGGCAGCGAAGGGATAACCATCCAGATTAATAAGAAGGCTCAAACCGCTGGTAAGTTGAAATTATATCTGTACGTTATTATGGACGCGCAACTTAATATAGACAATGGGAGATTCGTGCAAGCCATCTATTGAGGGGGGGACACCCCCCCACACCCCCCGAGGGTACCCACCACTACCCACTGACCCACACTGCGCTATAGTGTGCGGGCAGACTGGCTGTGGGAAGACCGTTTTCGTGTTGGATATGTTGGAGGGTTACTATAAGGATGTGTTCGATAACATCGTTATCATGTGCCCTACTCTGAGCATGAATAAAACGTACGCGCGACCTTGGGTGATGACGGACCCGGACGTACACAAAATCGACCCTGGAACACGCCTGCAGGACTGGTTGAAAGCTCTTCACGAGAAATTTAAAGGGGAACCGACGCTGTTTATACTGGACGACTGCAGCGCTAATCGCGAGATAACAAAAAAGAGAGACATGCTATCGTACCTGGCCTTCTCCGGCCGGCATGCAAATCACAGCGTCTGGGTGCTAACGCAGAAGTTCAACTCGGTGTTGAAAGACCTCAGGGAGCAGACGCGATGGGTGGCCTTATTTCACTGCAAGGATAGGGATTCGTTCGAGGAGTGTTTGAGAGAGAACGATGTGATGAGTAAATTAGAACGGGAACGGGTGAAGAAACAGCTCGCTGAAACTAAACACGCTAAGCTCGTGCTAAAGACCGACCAACCCGTGGCTTATATAGTATGCTAAGCAAAGCTAAGCAAAGCTAAGCAAAGCTAAGCAAAGCTAAGCTAAAGCTAAGCTAAAGCTAAGCAAAGCTAAGCATATAGCTATGATATTCGAAGTATTTGTCGTGTGCAACTTAACCTTCATTTCTCTGTGTTTTGTCTGTATCGGGTATTATATAGTTAAAACTAAATCTTACTTGTTATATTATAAGATGGAGTGTGAGGAATTGCTCGAACAATTGTCTGTGGAGGGTTCCCCCACGCCGCCCGCAGGCCCCACTGATGACAAGCGAGAGAAACTGGTGGCGTTGGCTGTTGGAGGCAAAGCCAAACATTACTTTGGAGACTACACTCCAGATAAAATTAATAAAATGTCAGCCGAAGAAATCGATAAGCTGTACGCTAGATACGAGTCCCGGCTCGGAGCAGAAATGACAAAGACAATAGGATCGGCTATGACCCAGATGTACACCGGTATTGTGTCACATTTCCTTCCCATTCCACCAGAGCGCCGACTTTACCTGTGGGAAGACCTAGATAAAGACCCTTTTATCGAACACGCCGTGAGCTCTATCAGCTGCGGGCTGTACCACAAATATGGTATGTTGTTGGCTCCAGTGACGGCGGCGATTATCACGGCAAAGCATTGTCAATTTGAGAGAAAGAATAATAATAATAGTATAGATGGATGCTGCACAGGAAACCCCAGTGGAGGTACCCCCAACAGTGATGGAGGAGACCCCACCCCCAACAGTGACCCCTTCAGTGGAGGTACCTCCAACAGTAACCAGACAGAAGAATCCTAAGAGAGTAGCTGCCGGTAAAAAACGGTGGTGTAACCAACATAAAGTGACCAATCCAACCCGACTGTTGTTGGCTGTAGGTGTAACTGCTGCCGTGGTTATAACATGGTTATACGCCTCCCACAGTGAGCCACCACCCAACAGTGAGCCCCCCACCCACAACAGTGGGGGTATGGGGGTATCCCCCATGGTAGACCCGCATATCATGTTATAATTTTAATATTTTATATCATATACATAATGTCTGAGGGGAAAACGTTCGTCAACGACGCATACCACGCCACAGTGGTAGCTAGTCTAGCAGTAGGGTACGCTCGGTTAACTAAAATGGTGCTTAAACAACCAACTATCAAGCTAGATTTCAACCTGCAGGATATGGGTATGCTCATAATGAACCTTGGTATGGCGATGGCCACAAAAGACATCCTAGTAAAACAAGGAATAATACCTGATAATATAATGAAATAAATATAGGGATGGCCACGATAGCTATGATGGTCGGTGGGGCGTTAGTGAATGCCCTGGCATTTTCCGGGAGTAATTTCCTCTTCTCGAAACTACGAGATGATCACGCGGCTGAAATACAGGAAGAAAGGAAGCGACACGATCTCGCTACTGAGAAATTACAAAGAGCACAGGCTGAGTACGCTAAAAAACGCCTCCAGAGGATCGATTTTATTAACGAACAACTCACGCGTGAAAACCATGCCGTTCAAACATTCAAAGATGTCGATGAAGCAATGAAAGAATACTACCTACTAACTGGTAAACGATTGGAAGCGCTCAATAAACCCACACTCGCTCAGTACTACACACCATCCAAGGGACAAATGAATCGTGAACTGGGCTTCATAGTGTTGGGAATAGCAGCTACTGCGTTGGTTGCTAAGCAATTAAACTAAAATACCTATATAAGTAAACATGAGACCCGCTCCATACCGATGCGAATATATACTTATGGGGAAGACCGAGGCCTGTGGTAGGAAATGCAGGAATCAGGGGTTCTGTTGTTTCCATATGGGAAGTCCTAACTATACGTGTTCTGTGTGTGGTATCGAGGTTAAAGGGCACTACTGTCTATGTAAAGCTCACGGAGCGAACGTAGTCAGACATCAACTCATATACGAGAACAAAAAAGGCTACATAAAAGAACGTAGGCGACTGCTCAAGATAGACTCCAATTAGAGATTATACACACCTATGTATAGCTATGTCTGTGGAAAACATATTCAAATATGAACTGGCCTTATGGGGCAGCTTCAGATTTAAGATAATAGTGGACGTGGTATGGATTAAAGAGGGTGTTAAGTATACTCGCCCCTTCGAATGGGAGCGGGATATCGCGTCTCAATACCATATAGAATGTTTTTCGAGTATAAGTGAATACAAGGAATACTATACCCAAGGCGAGTACTGGATTGAAACAGCCACACTATATATTTTACCAGGTACGTGGGACGATTTGACAGAATGTCTAGAATTGTACCCGGCCACCAGAAAATATTTTTTAAGAGTTACTGCCGACCAATTAGACATTGATTCTCTTAGGTGTAAACACTATGGCTACTGTGCGCGAGCTCAAGCGGGCCGCAAAGCAGAGAGGTGTTATCGGGTATTCTAGAATGCGGAAGCCAGCATTGTTGAGATTACTAGGTTTAGAAGTCCCTCCTACGGTAAAACAGTTAAAAGCTCAAGCGAAACAGCTTGGATACACGGGTTATTCAAAACTGGGGAAAGCCGGGTTAACCACATTGTTATCACATGCCCCAGTAGCACGTCCAACTGTAAAACAACTGAAAGCCGAGGCACACGATTTGGGTTTAGGTGGGTATTCTCGTATGAGAAAACCACAGCTTTTAGAATTATTACGACAGAATAGAGCTATTGACCTACAGTTCGTGCGCACTGAGCACGCCGTAGGCAATTATTTGAGAGGTTGGCGCATGCACATTGATAGAAACATAGACATTACAGATATTAAGCCTCTGATAGCTGATAAGGTCAACCAGGAACTAAATAATCTAGGAAGTATCAAGTTTCAGATCACAGTGAAAATGTCGCTCGATAAGCAGGTTGGGAGTACCACTGAGTATATTCAACCTTACTTCCGAGGTAAACAAGAGGTCGTCACACATGCAGAGACCATTGACACATCAATCGATAATAGTTTTCAGCAGATACGAGAATACCTAGAACGCTACACACACATGGGGTCCGGGTGGGCTGTAGATAAAATCGATAATGTCTATCTAGATATAGCTAAATACGTGCCGTTCAGAGGTGGGTCATACCTAGCCTTGCCTCCCTACTATAAGAACAAACAAGCCATAGTAAACGTTAAGAATAGAGGAAACGATTGCTTGAGGTTATCTATCAGGTCAGCCTTATTTCCAGCTGCCACTAATCCGAACAGGCCTTCTAATTATCCACAGGACGATGGGCTCAACTGGGATGGTATAGATGAACCCACCCCAATATCCCAGATCACTAAAGTAGAAAAACAGAATAATCTGGCTATAAATGTCTTTGGACACGAAGGTAATACAACAATAATACACAGGGTCAGCCCGGTGAAGGATTGTCAAGTTATTAATTTATTCATGATTCAAAAAGGTGAAACGTATCACTACACGTGGATAAAACATCTCAGCCGGTTGTTGCACGACCAGTCGAAACACGTTGGGGAAAAACACTTTTGTGTACGATGCCTACACTGTTTCAGTCGGGCCGATTTATTAGAATCCCACCTGGAGGATTGCCAAGGTGTTGGGCAGACGGCCATACGAGTCGACATGCCTAAGGAAGGTGAAAATATCCTAAAATTCGACAATCACAAGAACCAAATGTCTGTGCCTTATATAATATACGCCGACTTCGAAGCCTTAATTGTAGGGGAATCATCCACTAGTGGGAGTTTCACACACAAAACACAAGAGCATAAAGCCTGTTCGTTTGGATACATTGTCGTCCGTTGTGACGGGGAAACGAAAGCTCCGGTAGTGTATAGGGGTCCTGACGCGGCTGAAAGGTTTCTAAAGTGCTTGCAGGAGGAAGAAAAAATTATTAGGAATGCATTGTATAGAATCGCTCCCATGCGTATGACCAGATCCGACAAGATAGCTCACGCCAGTAGCACTAACTGTCACGTGTGCGACTCGCCACTTAACGGTGATTCGGTGAGAGATCACTGCCACATAACTGGTAAGTATAGAGGCGCCGCTCACAACGCGTGCAACCTCAAGCTTAAAATCAATCCTAAGACAATAAACATTCCCGTTGTCTTTCACAACTTGAGAGGATACGACTCTCACTTGATCATGCAGGCCATCGCGAAAATCGATGGTAATATATCGTGCATCCCAAACAACATGGAGAGATACATCTCCTTCAGCTTAAACGGACTTAGGTTCATTGACTCGTTTCAATTCCTCCTGTCGTCACTCGACAGTCTGGTCAAGGCCAACAATACCTTCCCTATCACAGATCGATACACAGACGCCGAGACTAGACACCTGCTCATGAGGAAGGGTGTGTACCCATATGAGTACATGGATAGCTGGGTTAAGTTCACAGAGACCAGACTACCTCCTATCGACTGCTTTTATAGCAAGCTGAATGAAGCGTCCGTCTCACGAGACGATTACTCGCACGCGATTAACGTATGGAATAAACTGGGTTGTAAGAACCTTGGCGATTATCACGACCTGTACTTGAGGACAGATGTACTGCTGTTAGCCGACGTGTTTGAAACGTTCAGGCGGACCTGTTTAAAGCAGTATAAACTCGACCCCGCATGGTATTACACCAGCCCAGGTCTGTTGTGGGACGCCTTGCTTAAAAAGACAGGAGTTAATTTGGAATTGCTCACAGATTACGACATGCACCTATTCATTGAGAAAGGCTTGCGAGGTGGGATTTCCATGGCATCCAAACGATACGCTAAAGCAAATAATCAATACGTGAAAGGTTACGATCCTAACAAACCAACCAATCACATTCTCTACCTCGACGCAAATAACCTGTACGGCTGGGCCATGAGCCAGTATCTACCTACAGGGGGATTCGAATGGGTACCCCACGTTGATGTTATGAGCATTGCACCAGATTCGAACAAAGGGTATATCCTCGAGGTTGACTTAGAGTATCCCAAGGCATTACACGCATCGCACAACAGCTATCCCCTTGCACCCGAACGTATGAAGGTTAACACAGACTGGATGTCTGAGTACCAACATAACTTGTCAGGTGGTCGTGTGGCGGACGTTGAGAAACTCGTGCCTAACTTAATGAATAAGACCAAGTACATAGTTCACTATCGCAACCTACAGCTGTACCTGTCATTGGGTATGAGGCTGACCAAAATACACAGGGTGCTCATGTTCGACCAGAGCCCATGGATGGAGCCCTACATCAGAATGAACACAGACCTACGAAAAAAAGCCACCAGTGATTTTGAGAAAAATCTCTACAAGCTCATGAACAACTCGGTGTTTGGTAAGACTATGGAAAACCTGAGGAAACGCGTAACCGTGAAACTGGTTAGATCTAGTGAGGAAGACAAGCTCAGGAAATTGATAGCCAGTCCGGCATTCAACCGTAATAAAATATTCACAGATGACCTAGTTGCCATACACATGAAGAAAAGTCACATAAAATTCAACCGACCTGTTTACGTTGGGATGAGTATCCTCGATTTATCCAAACACCTGATGTACGACTTTTACTACAACGAGCTCAAGAAACAGTACGGCGACAGGTGCGAAGTGTTGTACACTGACACGGATTCCCTGCTGATGGAGATTCGAACCGAGGACGTGTACGAGGACATGAAAAAACACATCGATTTATACGACACCAGCGACTATCCTAAGACCCATACTATACACAGCACGGTAAATAAAAAGGTCCTAGGTAAGATGAAGGACGAGTGTGCTGGCACGCCAATAGCTGAGTACATAGGTTTGAGGCCTAAGATGTACTCCATATTGAAAGCCGACAATAGTGAGATCCGAAAAGCTAAAGGGGTTAAGAAGTATGTGGTGAAACAACACATCAAACACGCCAGATTCAAGGAGGCCCTGTTCAAGACCCGTACCTTTAGGCATAAGATGAACACGCTTAGAAGTGATGGGCATAAGATATACGGACTGACTATAAACAAGACGTCCCTATCGCCTATGGACACGAAACGTTGGATAGCTATTGATGGTATAAACACATACGCGTATGGACATGAAAAAATTTGAGGCTATTTATTACAGCCCGCGTGGATATTGGAAAGGAGCTAGCGCAGTAGATAAGCTATCTAAAATGGCACGAGTATCACCAGAGAAAGCCAAAGCGTGGCTTGAAAAACAAGCCCTGTGGCAGATCTATTTGCCGGCGCCACGCTACGTACCTAGAAGGAGTTTCGGAATTAACATACCTAATAGCATTCACCAGGCAGACCTACTGTTCCTACCTCATGATAAGAGGTACAAGTATGCCTTAACCGTAGTGGACGTAGCCAGTCGTTACAAGGAAGCCGAACCCTTGACCACGAAAGATTCAGCCAAAGTAGCCAAAGGATTAGAACGTATATACAAACGCAGCCCGCTGACGTGGCCAACAGAGCTGCAAGTTGATCCCGGACGGGAGTTCATGGGTGCCGTTTCACAACTGCTAGCCAAACACGATACAAAGGTCAGACGTGGCACGGCCGGAGCCCATCGCAGCCAAGCCATAGTTGAGAGATTTAATAGGACTTTGGCTGAGCGCTTGTTCGGCTATCAGTATGCTAGGGAGATGACCACCCCTGGAAAACGATCGACTGAATGGGTCACGAGGTTACCCAAGGTGGTGTCGGCAATCAACCATGAAGTCACCCGTCTCACCGGTAAGAAACCGGCAGACGCTATCAAACTAAAATCAATAGTTGCAGAGTCGGCCGCTCCATTGCGTGGAAAGGAGAAACAGATATCAGATAGGGCCCTAGTGAGGTATCTATACCAGCCTGGGGAACACGAGGGTGATAGCCGTAAGCGAGCCACCGATCCTATATGGTCAGTCAAAACTTACAACATAGATAAAGTGGATATGAAAGCCGACGAACCTAACTTGTACTACTTGAGGGATGGGCCGGGTAGGGGGTTTGTAAGAGAAGAATTATTGATCGTACCGTACGGCACAGTGTTACCGCCTGCCAAGTCACGGTAAACGTGATGGTGTGGCTTTGTAGTAGGGGCAATAATAGCAAGAGCTAAGGGTCCCACCAAAGCCTCATTTAGTAAATGAGGCTTTTTAGAGGGGTTTTTGAAAAGTGTTTTCGGACTATCATTCCCTATACTACTGGAACTAATCAGTTAGTTGTATAGAAAATGTGTAGGAAGCTCGTCATTTTGCTGAATTCTCGACTTCACCAAAGACATGCCGAATTGTTGTGTTGCCGTCAATTGCTCCATGGGATTGGGTGATGGTGTCACTGTGCTCAGATTTCAACTGGACCCCGCAGTTTGTGCGCAAATTGGTTGTTTGTGTGTGCGAAGTGAGCACTGTGGTAACCTGTTGTATATATTAAATCGGATGGTTCGCCCCCTACCACGCTTCCAGGACAGAAAATAGATTTCATGATTCATCAAGTTTATAAAATCAAGACTACTTACTACACATTCCTGACCAAAAGTATTTTGCATGAATATAACGTGAGGTTGTGGTCGAAGTGACAATATTATCATAAGTAATTATAGAATATTGACCCCCGCCTCGCTTCCAAAAGTGAAATTGTTATGTTATAAGCAATGTCATGCAGAATCCTATTGTCCATCAATAAAATATATATTTTAATACCAACAGAAAGTAATTTTGCTTTTGTAAGTCTGTGAAAACAAACTTAAATAGCATTCATCCTCAGACAGGGCGCCACCATTTTTGAAAATCGTGAAGTTACGATCTAAAGTTCATTTGAATTAATGAGATTGTGGTTTGTTTTCATCAAGTTAGAAAATCAAAACTACTTTCTACTAGTAGTTAAATATGTATTTGAATCATGACCAAAAGGAGTTTGCATGACACAACCTGTAACATAACCTAAGCGAGGTCAGGGTCGAAGTGAAAATACTGCGCGATAACTTTCTTTACTTGCTAAATTTACTTAGTTTCTAACGTTCACTCACCAGTATGTAGACACTTGTCAGTATACATCTTTATACTTGGTCTCATAATCCTGATTACTTTATAATCATACTTGTACGCATTTCGAAACTTAATAAAAAGAAGCAGTCTGCGAATGTATAAAAGGAATTAATATCTGCGCATTTTATAGTTTGCCTATATGAATTATAATTCGCACACTCGCCCTAGGCTATGTCAGGCTATTACCTTCTTCGAGGAATGCATCCATCAATATCCACAAAAATGAGTGATATATAATTCATCTGCAGATTTCCCAAGTGGTGTGTCTTTTAACAGTCTAATATACGAAAATGTGATGAATCGTTTCAGCTTTTTCACATTGCTGTATAGTCTCATTGGTCACCGAAGATAGCACACCTGGCAACTAATTGCATAATGTTCGTCATTCTTTTAAAAAAGTAAGTTAGTTAGCCAATAATGAGCAATTAATCACTGTATTGGCAGTTAATCCTTTGGAAGAAGGGTGTTGTTTTTACATAGACACAGACACGACAGAGTGTATTCAGTACAGATTAGTAAATGTACATACATAAACACTACCTTTAGACAACTCCCCATTTAAATCCGCATAAAAGTAATTAATCAATCAGCGTGTTACCGCTTAATCCTTTGATTGATCCAGACACAAGAAATGCCGAATAGGGACCTTTGTCGGGTAATCTAAGTGGCGTTATCACTTATTATACCTGTTATAAATTCATTGACTGAGCATCAAGAGAATGATGACAAATAACGTGTAGATACGAGGGGATATCAAAAAGTTTTGAGCTTTGCAAATAGTAATGGGCAGGGCACCTAACATATATAAGTGTCCTATTTTACATATTCCCGGTAGGAGATATCAACCCCTAGTGAATGTGAAAAATGGACAATGTTGAATATAGAGCAGTAATAAAGTTTCTGCAACACGGCCAAGCAGGTTGAAGAACGACTCACTGCTGTTTACAAGGAGTCTTCCCCTTCTGCTGCCACCATCAAACGTTGGGTGAAAGAGTTTCAGCAAGGAAGAGAAAGCGAAGATGATGACCCCCGTCCAGGACGACCCTCAACCAGTACCACCCAAGCAAACATTGACACTGTGCATCAACTAGTGATGGGAAATTGTCGTATCACGAGTTAGAAGATGCGACTGGGCTCTCATATGGATCCATTCACAGCATACTCCATGACAATCTCCACATGTCCAAGGTGTGTGCTAGATGGGTCCCAAGAATTCTTTTTGATGACATGAAGCTTTCTCGGTCAGCTTCTGTGGCGCATTGCTGACTCGTTACCATGCCAACCCAGAAGATTTTCACTTAAGAATTGTAACCTGTGATGAAACCTGGCTTCATCATTATGACCCTGAGAGCAGAGTCAATGGAATGGAAACATGTCACCTCTCCAAGGACAAAGAAGTTCAAATCGACCAGGTCCCCAAAGAAAGTTATGGCAACTATTTTTTTGGACAATAAAGGTGTTATCCACATCGACTACTTGCTTCATGGCATGACAATGAATGGAAAGTACAATGCTAACCTTCTGAAGCATGTACGCCAGTCCATTAAAGAGACGTGGTGAGGAAACATCCAGCGAGGGATTCTTCTTTACCAGGACAATGCGCCAATCCACACCATTCGAGCTGCAATGGAAACTGTGCGCGAGTGGAGGTACGAAATCTTACCTTACCCTCCCTTTTCACTGGGACCTAGACCCTAGCGACTTCAACCTCTTTCCTCGACTGAAAACCCATGTCCAGGGCCGGAAATTTCAGGATGATGATGAGCTTACTGCTGCTGTGGAGGGTTTTTTACGTACTAATACGTTGCTCTGATTGGTTGAAATTTCGTTTGCGGCGGAGAATTGTGCACTGTTTTCAAAAAGGTTGATTCAAGGTAATTAAAGATCGAAATGAGCAGTTTTAATGACAGGGTTTCGTTTATAACAATGTCAGTGAGTGATTTATGCATATGCACCCCCTAGAGTATGTGTGATATTTAATTACAATGAATAAACAACAAGCTAAATATTTCAAATATCTTTCGTACCAACTTCAAGCCAAAGAATATTTGTGAACAAATTTGAAGTCAAAGCCAATTTCCACAAGTCCAAAACAGCCACAAAACTTAAAATTATCTTTGTATGATGTAAGTTACGAAAATGCATTTACAAGCAAATTCTGGAAAATGAATTGTCAACAAGGTGAGTAGATTTGGCCCATATCCCTGAGTCAACATGTGCATGCAGCACAAACCACAAGGTGATACTGAACACCCCAGTTCGAATTTTGTCTGTCTTCTCAGTATGGTTGCACGAGCACCTTTCAAAAATGAAATAAGCTTTCAAAACTATGACACAGAAATAAACTTTTTAAACATTACCACTAATAATTATCACAGAATACTGGTGCAATATGAAATGGTCAAGATGTAGAAATATTCTTAACTAACTTCTTTTCCTTCTTAACCATTACAGGTGAAATAAATGGAAATCAGGAAATCAATATTTTGACCTTCACGTGGTTCTTGTCTGCACACCCTGGCATACTCTAACCTTACATGTGATAAATACTGGATGGTTTTCATGATATGTTCTTCAACTGATTCTTGGCCAAGAACAAACTCACTTCTTACGTATATGTCCTGACCATTAACACTTAGGAATATTCCCTCATCACTACAGATGCCCATCAGGGTTATCGAAAAGACTGCATACATAATCCCATTTTGGCAAGGGCAACACTGACTTTACAGTGGCATGGTGA